>NC_092018.1:28894166-29104166 GCF_042242105.1 Pempheris klunzingeri
TCCAAGAATGGGACCTTTTACAAAAAGTGGCTCTCGGACATTTGACATCTTGCTGGAATAATGAAGTAGCGGACAGAAATATTCTCTTGTTTGATCGCTCCAGTTCTTCTGCTCTTAGTTTGTTAGCGAGATGTTTTTCTGTCATGTTCGCCCTGAAGAAATGCGCACAGAAAAACTTGGGAATATCATAGGTCAGAGCAGAAAGTTAAACAACACTGTTTTATAATTGATTGCTTAATAGAAGAAAAAAAAGAAGAGCAGTCAAGTGCGCGCATACAAACGGAAGAAGGAGACAGCAGCCGGGCTCCGGTCTGTCCTCTCTCCTGCGCGTCCTTGGAGAAGTTGAAAAACAAAAGCGGTTGATCCACAACAATGAGAACTTATTTGGTGAGTTTTTAACATTCAAACTTGACAAATAAGTTTAATTAATAGTGTAAAACAAACATCCGAATAGTTTCTTGTATATCTTTTTTTTTTTTTTTTTTCGCTTTTTGCTTTTGGGGACAGACGGAAAAACAGACAGTGTGCCGATGTCTGGCAAACTGGCCGTCATGTGGGATTGATTGCAGGGGAGTATGTTTGGGCTGGAGCAGTTTGGTTCTCAGATTAATAGCAGAAACCCTGGCCAGTCAGAGAGAAATATAAACCAACCGAGACTGAACATGGGCTCCCATTACAAAAGCCCAGGTTTTCATGCTGGAGGCCCGCCGGGAGCCGTGGAGCCCGGCATGGGCCCCCTGAGTGAGCCGCAAATGCTCGGGCTCAACATGAACATGAACGGAGAGCAGTACGGGGGCTTTCACCCGCGGGGCCACTCGGACATGCATGCAGGCGGAGGACTTCAGCAGCAGCAGCAAGGACCCATGCATGGATTTTTCAACAACCAGCAACCTCATCAAGGACATCCTCACGGCCACCAACCTCACCCCCACCAACCTCACCCTCATTTCAGTGGGAACTTTGGAGGCCCAGAGCCAGGGTCATCATGCCTGCACGGTGGCAGGCTAATGGGCTACAACAACAATGGCATGGGACCACAGCAGGGCTTCGGAGAAGGATTTGATCCTCTCTCCGAGGGACAGGCAGGGGATGGCTTCCCCCAGCAGCAGCCGCAGCAGCAACAGCAGCAGCGGCCTGGTAACATGCCCGACTTTCAGCATCACGGGCCTCCCAGTGGCAGCCATGCCGTCCCTGCCCCCTGTCTGCCCCTCGACCAGTCACCTAACAGAGCAGCGTCCTTCCACGGACTCCCTTCCTCGTCATCCTCCTCCTCTGAATCTCATGGCCTGGAGCCTCGGCGTATGCCCAACCAAGGAGCTGTAGAGGGATTAGAGTATAACTTCCCAAGTGAGCCTCCATCTGGACATTTTGATGTACATGTATTTTCCCCATCAGAATCAGAGTCTCAGTTACCCCATTTTGGCCCAGGAAGGCCGGTTCCCAGCGGGAATTTCCCAGGGAACCCTGGCATGCCACGGACACCAGGTATGCAGGGCATCTCTAAGGGACACCAGCCGCCACCACCACCGCCCCAGCAGCCTCAACATGGAGTGTTTTTTGAGCGTTTTGGAAATGGCCGGAAGGTGCCCGTGGGAATGGAGCCGGGGGTCAATGCAAGACATCCTCTCATGCAGCAGCAACAACAGGCTGGTTTGATAGCCAGACAGAACTCGTGCCCCCCTGGCCTCCCCAGACCCCCTCAGGCTGAGCCCGGCTCCACTAACCCTAACATTCTGGACGGAGGGGTCATGATGCCTGGCCAACACAACCAGTTTGAATATCCCATTCACAGACTGGAAAATAGGGGTCTGAACCCCTATGGGGACCCCATGTTTAATATGCAACAGCCAGCTCCTCCTCCCTCCCAACAGCCCCAGAATCAGAGGCTGCAACACTTTGACTCTCCCTACATGAACATGGCGAAAAGGCCTAGATTTGACTTTCCTAATGCTCATGGTGGTGAAGGCTGGTGTGGTGGAATGGATAACCACCTCTCTCCCTCTGCCTATCCCGGCCTGCCTGGAGAGTTCACCCCACCTGTGAGTGAAGGTTTCCCACCAGGTCCCCTGCAGCACCCGGGGCCTGAACAGCAGTCTCTGCAGCAGCGCCAGAATGCAGCCATGATGATAAAACAGATGGCCTCTCGCAACCAGCAGCAGAGGATGAGGCAGCCCAGTCTGCAGCAGCTGGGTCACCACGGCGATGTACCTCCGGGCCCAATGGCTCACGGAGGCCCGGTTGGGAGCATGCCCCAGCCCAACTTTGACAGGGAGAGTGGCGGCAGGATGCCCAACATTGATGGACAAAATCCTCATGTAACTCAGGAGAACTCCTGGTTCCAAGGGTCCCACCCACCAGGGGAGATGATGTCACGGCGTATGGGTGGAGCGGGTAATGATTCAGGGCCCCATGACATGGGGCTACAGCAGAACGGGGCCGGTATGATGTTTAGGCCAGGCATGGGCATGCAGGAGCCGATGAGAATAGCAGGAGATGGGCACGTACAGGCTCTCCACTCCCCAGGCATGCACTCACAATTCAGCGGCAACATGGGCAACCTCTCACAAATGCAGTCTCCGGGAGCCGGAACGGGGCATCCCAATGCACCAGCAGAGAGACGGCCAGCTGACTTCCCCGCACCTCCAATGGGAGCGCAGCCAGCGTTTCCCTATGGGGGGGCTAACCGTCAGGGGCCGGCCCATAGTGCTCCCCAGGGGGTGAGCACCTCACCGGGGACCTACCCTCCACAGTCTGAGTTCCCCTCAGGCCAGCGGTCGTCTGTTAGTAAGCTTGGAGCTCTGTCCCTCGGGAACTTCAGCAAAACCAGCACTAAAGACAGTGTTTTCGGCCAGAGCTGCCTGGCGGCCCTTTCCACGGCCTGCCAGAACATGATCGCTAGCCTAGGGGCCCCCAATCTTAACGTAACATTCAACAAGAAGAACCAAAATGAGGGCAAGAGAAAACTGAGTCAGACGGAGCAGGACATTAATAGCAGCACATCTAATGGGACTGGCAGTGCTGGTCCTGAATATTTTCAGAGCAGCACTTCCCAGAACAGCCAGATGCCTGGCACCGGGAATAGCAACTCTAAGCCTGCAAGTCAAAGCCAGACGGTGCAGGGGGAAGCCAGTGCCCTCTCCCCAAATTACAACATGGACGCTACCCCGTGCAGTGAGGGGAAGGCAGCAACAGGGAGTGGGAGAGGGAGAGGGAGGAGAAAAAGAGACAGTGGACATGTGAGCCCTGGAGTTTTTTTTTCCTCTGACAATGGTAACCCTGTTGTAAGTCCAGGCCAGCAGACCCCCTCGGCTGGCATTGGGGAGAGGGGTGGGGGCACGCCCCATGAGAAACACCTCCAGTCACCCTCTTGGGGAAAAGGAGGAGACTTAATGTTGGGGGACCAGGCCGACCTGATGTCTTCTTTGGACAGTGGCATTCAAAGTGTTGCCAAGTCTGACAGTAGCTCACCACGAGTGGACTTTCCTGACGATGTCAGCAACCACTACGGCAACGAAGACGAGGTGTCCTCCAGCTCAGATGCAGGAGGAGCCTCGGCCACAAAGCCTAATCGCAGCCCTATCATCGCCGGCTCGCCCAAAATGCAGAGGAGTGACCATGGGCTGATAAATGGACAGAAGCCCCTAGGCATGGGCATTAACAATCATACTACCTCGACACCAGACAGCTATGGACTGAGTGCTGGTGGGGGCACAGGGGCCAGTGGGGTGAGCCACCCGGGTACTCCTGGGGAGCAGGTACGCACCCCATCCAGCACCTCTGGCCAGGAAGAAATCCATCCTCTGGAGATTCTGCAGGCTCAGATCCAGCTACAGCGGCAGCAGTTCAGTATCTCTGAGGACCAGCCTCTGGCCATGAAGAACGGCAAAAAGAATGGCGACTGTCCCTCACAGAACGGAGACAATGAGCTGGCAAGCTGCAGCCCGGATGCTGGGAAGGGCTCAATGGGCACTATTGACCTTGACACCCTCATGGCAGAGCAGCACGCCACCTGGTACGTGCCCAGTGACAAGGCCATGATGGACGGGTCAGAGGATGACAAGGCCATGGGACCATGGGAAAAAAATAAGAGCCAAAACAACAGCAAAGAAGGTAAATGAAGCAGTTTCATTCCTTTGGTTCTATTTCACCCTCTTCTTCTTCTCTCTTTCTCTCTCCCTCTGAGTCCCTCTCACACATGCAGACACAGATTACAATAACTGATCAGTTTTGCTCTTATAATCGGTGTATTTCCGTCATTGAAACGCTTCCTATGTAGAGTAACATAACGCACATTAGAAGTAGAAAGGCTCTTGTCACGCGGATGATAGAGGACCTTTTGTCCATATTGTGCGCCAGAAAGCAGCCGTCTGTTAAACCAGAGTCTTTGAATTTTAGAGGTTTAACCTAGACAATAAATTTAATGGTAGCGACATTCAGTCTTAACAAAGAAAAAAAAGATGAATGCGGCATTTTCCTTGTTAAAGTGGCTCCGTTAGAATAATATCAAACATATAATCAGCACTTTAAAATCTGAGTGAACAAAATAAACCACGCACCTTTTCCACTATGTATTTCTCTCCATTGTGGAGGCGCTTCAAAAGAGCAGCCCAAGAAAAGTAAACATTTCCTGTGGTTCTTTATCTCGGTTTTCAGGGTGAACAACTACATTGAGAAGATTAATAGCTTTCTGAGGATATGCGTTTGCGCAGCGGGGTTCCCCTCGTCCTGTTAGTGTTGGTGTTTGTTATTACCATGGGATAATACCGAGCTGCTCAAAGTGGATTGATTTTAAATTGGCAGGGCAGGATTTCAAGGATTACATAGAATGGCCAAATTAATACAGCCATTAATTTTTAATTTTTAATTTTCCGTGGGAAATAACGAATTTAGGAGCCCTTTATTACATTTATTTAGTTTAGAATGATATTCTGTTAATTGTTGTTCTGTTTGTTATTACCTGCTGCTGTCAACGATCTTTCATCATAATCTACCTCAAAGAGTGAAAAACATTTTGGGAATAATTTAGTTTTTCTTCACTACAAACTTTCCCAAGGAAAATAGAGAATAGAAAAGCTTGTGGCCTAAAGACACACAACACAAGTGGACGGAGATATTACAGTGTGCACATGTAGAGTCATGGTTACAACTAGTTTTCTCTCAGTGGTTTATGGTCAAATACGTTCACTTGTGTTTTCCAACTTGTTAATAATGTGCTAATAATCCTAATCATAATGTGGGGCAACAACAACAATAATTATAAAATAAAACTATTATTATTATTAATAATAATTATATTATTATAATTATTGTGTGGTATTAATTCCGCGTTGTGTGTTTTGATGGTAATAAAAATAAACTGTATGGTTTGATATATATTCTAATTGCAGAAAAAGTAGAATTAATTGAAATATGTTGATTTTTTTTTTTTTAGTTAGTTATCCATATTTCTTTTATATTTCTTGTGTTTTAGATTTTTTAAATTCCTTTTTCACGTGGGTTGTTTCCAAATAATTTCACACCATAGCAGAAGACAGAGAAGACTGACGTTGCCATATAAAAAAAAAATCTGTAATTCCTACCGACTGTCAGGGTAAAGTCACCGACAGGCCCGTGGATGTGTGCATGAATAATAGTGTGTGTGTGTGTGTGTGTGTGTGTGTGTGTGTGTGTGTGTGTGTGTGTGTGGATAGCGCCCAGCGCGTCTCCAGCGCCTCTTTGTTCTGATCAGTGCGGGTGCAGAGAGGGGCGGGGGCGCGCACCGCGCGGAGCCTGGAGTCCAGGCGCATTGTTTGTAGGGAGTGAGCAGGGGGTGACGGGGGTGACGGGGGCGACACTAATGCCACTACTTTAAGGAACACGGCCACTCAGCGGTTAGACTGATACAGCCGATCAGCCCAGTTAGAAACCAATAACAGAATAATACCAATAACAGTCAGAATAATCCAAAGGAGCGCTTTTCACTCCATCCTGCCTTTTCTATTTCTCATAATTACTCTGACTGTGTCTCTTCTAAATTAGCGCCAAATGAGAAGATCATGCCTCTTCCCATGTGGCTTCTTTTGATCCCATGATTTCTTTCTATGACCATTTTCAAAAGAGGTAATTGGTGTTTAATAATTTAAAAGACACAACAAAATAAAAACTAAACACAAAACAAAGAAAATAAAAAAGCATGCAGTGTAGGAAAAAAAACTACTGATGCCATCAAGTGCTAACTAACATCATCATTTTTGATATTGATTAATGAGTTCTCTTTGGTCAGTCAGGCACACCCACCCTGTTGCTCTTAACATACAAATCCATAAAAATCAGAAGGGATTTTTAAAGTAGAATAGTCTAATTTCTTCTCTTTTTTACCCTCCTCTTCTCTCTCCTCACCCCCTCTCTCCTCTCCTCTCCTCTCCTCTCCTCTTTCAGCCCTCCCTGCATGGACTCGAGGCATGCAGCTCTGGAGCGATCGATAGCTAGTTAGCACAAATCACGGCTCCTGACAGTTTCTCATTTGAGTGCTTCAGACAGCAAAGATGAAAAAAAGGGTGGAGGTGTATTTGGGAGGGGAGGGGGGTTTTGAGATTGAATCTGATGCTTAGGCTACACAGAAGGGAGCAAAATAACATAATAATTTAAGATAAGTCATAGCCCACAGTGCAGGTCTATAAGAACCAACATCCCACAGGCTTTTCACACTGCAAGAAATATCCACATCAGCCAGTTCCTCTCAAAATGTGCCACTGGGGAGAGAATGTCAGTGACACTCATTTGAAATAAATCAGGCCAATTCATTAGTTCATTAGCATTAACTAAATGTAACCTGGTCAAGAAAATTCTTAAAAGATGATCATTTTCATTAGGGTGAAATTAATTAAAGTAGTTTCAGAGACAGTGGAAGTGATCCCCCCCCCCCCCCACATTTCTAATAAGTTGAAATAACATTTTAATCATCAGCGCCAGATGACACAACCTGCTAGATGTTCTTTGCTGTGTAAAATTCTGAACGTTATATAAGTCTGGAAAACAGGCTGTGAATTTTGTTTTCTACAGATATGATGTGTTTTCCAGGTGAAATGATTTTCTACCTGTCCACCTCCAAAAGCTCCTTTTGTCATCACGGTTTCATTTGCATATATATATGCCTTATTTTGCTCCCTTAGGAGTGTTGTTGAATTATGCATGGCATATTTTCATTCTTAAACAATTAGCAATCTATCATCTTTTTAGGTTCATTAATGGCAAACGGCAATTAATCCATTGATTTACACACATTATTAGATTTTGAATGCCTAATGCCTAAAAATGAAAATGTAATTGAAAATGCATTTAAACTTGATTTATTCTAATTATAAGCAGCACTTTGAGTGGTTGTGAACGTAGTCATTCAACTTTACCCTGCATGTGTTTAAATCCGAGAGGACGTGATCGTTTAAACAGGTGGGTCGTGGTGCTGTGCTGTTGGGGAGTTTGCTTCACATGAGTTGTTTGCGGTGAAAGTGAAAGAACGAGTGGGGGACGGGGTCAAGGGTCAGTTTGGTTTCCATCGCTCGGTGCGGTGGCACTACAAGCGCTCGATGGGAAGTTTTCACGAAACTACAGAGGTGATTTTGTTTTAGCGCTGTGAGCAAGAGAGACTACATGAGCCACAAATCTTGCCATGATTTGAAGAAGACAATCCATAGTCTTCTGCGGCTGACCTCCCCTGAATCTTTGAACGTGCAGACAAGTAGCCAATAAAAGTTGAATTGCGCTCATTTGTAGAGGAGCTTTGCTCTCAGAGCTGATGTCTGCTCACCCACTGCCTCCCAGCTCGCCCTCTCTGTGCTCCCCGTGCGCCTGTTTAAAGTGATGCGTGCTGCTGTAATGGCCCCCTTTGGACCCCATATTTGGCCTCCTCGCTCTGTGACAGCATGTAGCTCAAGTTTTTCACAAAGGCGCAGTTATACCTGCCGCTCTAGGCTCACGGCCTGCAGATTCTTTTGTGCTGCTCGGCATCTTGTGCTCCCCTGGAGGCAGAGAGTTGGGGTGTACATGGGCAACTTTCCTCGTACGGTGTCAGTTAATATTATTTCCCCTTTTTTTTTTCACGCTCTTCCTCTTCCTTTCTCTTCTGTATATCTTAGCCAGAAGCTGACCGTTCATTTGGAAACTCATGCACAGTCTTGATAACAGGCAACCAGCAGGCGTAGGAAGTGATTCAGTTATTTTTATTTTTGCTTTTCACTCTTTTTGCCACATACACTTGTGTGACTTCTTGTTTTTTGTTTTTTTTTATCAGCACAGTTAAAACACTTCACAGTTGACCTTGTGGAACAGTGTCTTTCTTCACTCCCGGTAATCAGTCCATAAACAGCTCTAATAATGATCAAATCTCTTTCGCTCTGGCTTTGACAGGTTTGAAAAGAGGGAACTTGCTTCTTATCACACCTACTAGAAAGCACTTAAATCCACAGAAAGAGCCGTATTGATATTCCACCATGGAGAACAATCCTGTGAGACTACCTGCCTTTGACGTTTCAGAACGACAACAACCCCACAAATCACACCAGTAATTTCTATTTCCTTTTTCTAAAAAAAGGAGAAAGTGATTGGCAAGTGCTGGAATGTGGAAAAAAACAGCTCGGGGCAGTCTATGTTCTTTACCTGTCATTACAAGGTGTTTCATATTGACTTTTTCAACAACACACATCTACCGAGCCTGTCGCACACTCCTGTACTGCAGTTATGATAATCATTATGATAATCATAGCAATTAGCCTTGGTAATATTGTTTCCAAAAGTCACAATTCATCCGGAGGCAGCTCCTGTAAGTTGACTTGGTTATTGACAGGTTCATCAGGGCTACAAACAACAGCTAGTTAATGTCTGCAGTGCTGCTTTCAGCGCCGTAAATATACGACAGAGCGGCGTCCTAGAAACATGTGTCCTCCTGAGCATCATCCCTAATGTGGGCAAAGACAATAACGCTATTTATCGGGTTATAATTTTGCTTTTGTGTGTGTGTGTGTGTGTGCTGGCGTGCACGTGAGTACGTGTCGAAGGGCAGGTTTGTAGAAACTGCAACTTGATAGTGTGGATTTGTCAGCTGTAGACATAAAGTTTGATTTATTTAGACTCGGTGTCAGGCTCACGGCTTCAGCCCCCGATCTCAGGTGTCTCGCTTGGTTGAACACGCTCACTTAAAATTCAAATGTGTTGAAAATATTTAAGAGTATTTACTTGACTTGTAAATAGTGCAGGACTGAAAAACGCCTAACGTGCATTTAAAGAAGTCTGGAATTTAAGACAGTGTGTGTGTGTGTGTGTGTGTGTGTGTGTGTGTGTGTGTGTGTGTGTGTGTGTGTGTGTGTGTGTGTGTGTGTGTGTGTGTGTGTGTGCGTGTGTGTGTGCGTGCGTGCATGTGTGCTCTATGTTCCCGGGCTTTTGCAAGACACTGAGCACTAGTGACAGTCAAAGGAAGCCTATTAAAGGAGCGTGCTTGTGACTGATGAAGAGAGAAAAAGATGAACAAAGGTGTCAGGCCTTTTGCTTTGCTGGATTTTCAAACTCTTCAAAATAGCAGCTCATCCGGTGTTTTGTTTTCCCTGGGGAAGGGTGTTAGAATAAAATAAAACTTGTCTCAGCATGTGGTAAATGTTCTCTGAGGAAGCAGCGGGGAATGGAAAGCTGAATTTATCTGGGAGATGCACAGAACGACGAGTTTCAAACCTTCGATCGTGGATGTATGTGACATGCCTCCAAATGTCCACTGTCTTGTTGAATGACAGCCAGAGCAAGAAAAAAAAGCATCAGCTTGAAAAGAGGCTCCTGAAAGGTGTCTTGGGTTCATATGTTGTGCAGGATACAAGTACAGCTTTTAAAGGGTTTGTGTGTGTGTGTGTGTGTGTGTGTGTGTGTGTGTGTGTGTGTTTTCAGAGGTGTAGGTGTTGTCACGGTGCCAGCAGCGGTTATGTTATTAGCCATACAGGTAGTCGTCAGGCGCCTTTAATTTGTATTGAAGAATTGACAAATGAGTTATGACACTGGAGTGGTTTCTCCTGGGAGACAGAAGTAGAGACTGATGGAGTGAAAGAGAAGTCACAGAGATAGAGGGAAGTTTTTTTTTCAGACAACATCTGTAGTTTCGCTCATGAGGCGAGTGGCTGGGTAATAGCTACCATTTGCATTTATGGAAGAGAAAATAATTCATTTCAACATCAAACATTTTTTTTCCATCAGTTTCATGCTCCATGACTGTTGTTCATTCCTGCCTGTATGTAGGAGTTTCACCACCATATATTTCTATATTTCTATTTAAAATACGACCCATTTAATAAGGTAACCAGTCACAAAAAAAAGACTTGATAGAGAGCACCGATTTTCAATTTTACCAATTTGATTATGCAGATTAAAATAATGTGTTTAGATTTTCAAAATGTTTTTGCAATTCCTACAGCAGAATTCATAATTGCTCATGCCATCGTTTTATTCAAAACAAACTGGTTTCATGAGGGGTTGACCTTTTATAAAAAAAAAAAAGAGTGCGAGCACAGAAAAACAAAGTGCGCAGCACTGTGCTGAAACAAAATAGAGACAGCGAAGTAGATCAATATGTCAGTGACTTGGATGACATGCGGGACAGGTCCTAGACATGGCTGTGAGTTATGAAGGAGGCACTAAATCACTTCCCATGTTCTGATTTGTGTCTGGTTTCCGACGCACTTCTTGTGGCCAGAGGGGGAGGTGTGTGTGTGTGTGTGTGTGTGTGTGTGTGTGTGTGTGTGTGTGTGTGTGTGTGTGTGTGTGTGTGTGTGTGTGTGTGTGTGTGTGTGTGTGTGTGTGTGGGATGGGAATGGGTGCGTTGCTGGAGAGAAGGTAACAAATGCTGGGGGCAATGCCTGCCTGGGCAAGTTCTTTTTCCTTTATGTTGCAGGCCAGAGAACAGAGAGGAAATTCAAACCAAAATAACCCCTGTGCCCCCGCCTGTGAATCGTGCCCCCCGCTCCCTCCAGATATCTTCCCTGTTCTGAGGGAAAGGTCACACTACGGCAGTTGGGTGGAGTTGGGGGTTGCAGGGAGCCTTAAATGCCCCCTACTCTCCCTGGGTCAGAGGATACCTGAGATAAGTCCCCCCCCCCTGTATACATCATTAAGACTTTCCTAAACATAAATGTACTTACCCCATTTTACCCTGTGGTTGTCTTACGTATTCAGCAGCAGCCAGTATTTTGTGGGACAGTGATGAGACAACACGGGGGGGGGGAGCTTCACCTGGTTACATTCACGGCCATTTCTGGTTCTGTAGCCGTCCTAAGATCAGACCTTTTCTCACCCCCTTTTCTGAAATCTGACTTTTTCTCTGTGGCTGGTGACGGGGGTTTGTGCTGACAAAGACAGAGTCCTCACACGAGGCCATAGTGGTAGTTGTTATGCTAAAGGAATCTGACCTGATGTCACACACTGTCATAGGAGCGGAGGCCTTTGGGTGTTTTTGTCAGCAAGTGGAGCATTCTGATTGGGCTGGTTTGTGTTCAGAGAGGGTGGGGTCGTGCCCTCTGGACCACAAGGTTAAAGGTGAAGTGTCGTCATGGAAGTATAAAGCTTGGGCTAGAAAGGGCAGAGGCCTGCCGCATGGGATTCTGGGGCCTGGGAAATCAATGTGACGGCTGTGAGGGACTTGTACGAAAAAGGAGCTTTGTAGATTCAAATCCTCTCGCGCACACTTTTTATTCTCCTTCTGTCATTGAAGAAATTCAGTTCATTCAGCTTCTTTTCTGCTCTACTTATTTTACAAATATCTGTGGCTACCTCAAAGGTTATTGTCATTATTTTAAGTTGTTGCACAATTAATTGAAAAAAAAAAAAATAATTGCATGCCATAGCACTTATTATTAAATCTCCACACAGCCATTGTTTACCTCCGTGCATTGCTTCAAGTGCGTTGAGTGTGTGTGGAATGACATGGAAACCCGCGTCAGGCCGTCAGCTCCCAGACACATTGGTGTCATCCAGACAACCAGAGCTGTGCGCTGTGCTCCCAGCCTTCATGGCATTCGAAGCTCTACTCATCTCTGTAAATCGTCTCTGGCTGTGTCTGTGAGACGGCTCCAAAACCCTGCTGCGTGTGTGTGTGTGTGCGTGTGTGTGTGTGTGTGTGTGCGTGTGTGTGTGAGAGAGAGAGAGAGAGAGAGAGAGAGAGAGAGAGAGAGAGAGCATCATCACCAGGCACTAAATAACAAAGTACTGCACTTGGGGCGAGAGATATAGCGATATACGTGCATGGCATTAAATTCAGTATTTACTTAACACATCACTGTGGTAATCTTTTCTGGCTGTAATGTGGTTAAGGATATTTAGGTGTATTTGTAGCTCAGCACAGCTGCTTGTGCTGTTGCTGTTCCTTTTTTATTAGGTGTTTTCCCCCTCGCTTGTTGGTGCTGAGCACTTGTTCCCCTCAGATGAATAGGCTGTTATTGAGATATTACTGTGGATATGAATTCCACGTTAGTCAATGAACAGCCATAACAAGATAGATCTTATTGTGCATATAAAAAAGATTTCCCTGCGTGTAAAATGTCATGGTGATTTGGGATTTAGACTTGTGTGATGTAGAATTTCACACTGCCGTTTCCACTTTTGAGCAAACACGCAGCCATGGATAATGCATACAATTTAAGGGTAGTGTCTTGATTTTTCCATAAAAATCACATCCCCTGAATCCCCTTTGGCTACCATATAATACTGGGTGATATTTTAATTCTATGGTGGTCAAGTGTTTGGTTTGTTTTACACGGGCTGGATTTTGCATACGCTGTTAGTGGAAAAAGTCTATTGTACCAAATAGCAGTCAGTCATTCAGATCTGCAGGTCTTTTAAATTATAGGAAATACAACAAATAACAAAACAAATATATACACACATATATATATATATATATATATATATGCAACATTTTATAATTTCTGTTTATAGATATATTTTTACAAATTTTATATGAACTTATATGAAGTGTCAAATGTGTGAGTTATGTTTGTAATTTAAGCTATATGTATTTTTTTTTCAGTCTATTTTCCACGTGTGCTTGCATTGACGCTGAGTGATGTGTCTAGCTGTGATTGTGTGTGTTTCATGCATGCATGTCCCTATGTATGCGAGCATGTGTGTTTGTGTGCATGCGGAGCAGCAGCTGAAGGCTGGTGAGAGTATGGCAGCGGCGGCAGCGGTTGGCGTGTTGTGTGTTTTTGGCTGTGCGTGTTGTCAGTTTGCTGTGTGTCAGCAGTGAGCCAGGGGAACGCTTGGCTGCCTATTCAGGCCGGTGTGGACCCTGCTGTGCCCAGCTAGCATGAGCTGCTGGCGGGTGCTGGAGGGCACAGAGCTCGGAAGAGGGAGTGCGAGTGGGCGGAGGGGTGAGATGGGGTGTGGAGAGGAGGGGGGTTGAGACTGGCAGGGGGTGGGGATCCGCCATGCTGAGGTGTATGACTGGACCCTCTGGCAAATGTTAGATCTTGTCACCGCCACCACCAACACTGCTCTAAATCCTCATTTCTCCCTCAGCCCCCACTTACACTATGTCTCTAGTCCTTGGGAGGGAGGGAGGGAGAGAGAGAGAGAGAGAGAGAGAGAGAGAGAGAGAGAAATTTACAGGGGCCGGCAGTCAGAGAGACAAACGAAACAGGGAACAACGGGAGGCTTGGCTGCCTGACCTTTTACCAAATCCCCCCACTTTTCCATTCCAGTGGTCGCAGCCCAGACAGGCTGGGGGGCTAGCCTGCCTCACTGCCTGCATGTCTGCCTGCCTGCCTCTCTTGGTTGTCCTAGCTGCCTGGTCTGGCCTGGTCTGGATCGGCGTTCTCTTCCCTGGCTGTGTTTTGTTAACACCGTCACTGCTGCCTCAGGGTTCGTGAAAGCAGAGAGGGAGGGAGAAGAAAACAGTAAGCAAAGCAAGATAAAAACTGTTGAGGTAGCAGAGGAAGATGAGCTAAAAAGTGGGGAAATAGGGTTGTGGATGATGGGGAGGTCTGCACGGTGCCTCTCTTTTCTCTCAGGTGAGCAGCAGACTGACTGGTGTGTTGTGATCTGCAGCCTCTGTGCCGTCGACTGTGTCGTCTATCACAGCCTCTCCCGTCTCTGACACATGTAACTCAGCTTGTCAGAGCTGTTTTCTACCTGTCTCTACACTCAGACACCTAGTTGTCCCTGCACCTTAAAGCTCTGTGTCTTTGTGCAGCACACTGATCCATTCGCCATCCGCATGGAGCAAGGCAGTGGTATGTTTCGTGTGTTGAGGAGGAGGGAGAATAATCGGACTGATTTTAGCGAAGGATCCAACATCTTCACACACACACTTTCTCTTTGCTCTGGGCTTCCTTGGAGGCAAAACCCAAAGCACACGATGCAACACTAGTGTCATAACACGTAGCCCACTATTACCTCTTTCCTAGTTGCTGTTTTCCCTCTTTCCCTCTGTGGATTTTGTGTCTCTTCTTCTAAACTTTTCTTCATTCCTGCCCTCTTCTCCCTCACTCTGCTGCAGCCTGTATCTCAGCAGATCAAGTGCTCTTTTATATATATAGTTTAGCCAAGCACTTCCTGTCCACATGTAAAGCATGCATCTCAGGTTTCAGCATTAACTCTGCAGCACAGCTGATTTTTTTATGCCACTTGTAATCAACCTGTGTGTGGATTTTCTGGAAGCTTTGGTGCAACGATTTAATATGAAGCTCCACACCTTGGTGACACGAGGTCGATACTGTGGCATGGTCATTATACCAGTAAATTGGGTCAAGCAGGGTTAAAGGCCAGTATTCTCAGTGCCCTTTGACCCTCTGACTGGAGGTCATGCAGGAGCGCTCCAGATTTGCACGCCTGACTCGGAGCAAATCAGTGCGTGGATGTGTGTTTTTGTGTGTTTTTGTGTGTGTGTGTGTGTGTGTGTTTTTGTGTGTGTGTGTGTGTGTGTGTGTGTGTGTGTGTGTGTGTTTTCACGTGTGTATATCAGGCTTTAGGAGGAGGAGGAGTGTGAGGAGAGGAAGCTTTGCTTACAGCCTCCTTTTCGGGTCACATTGATGGGGGGGTGGAATAGTGTTGAATTAATTTCACAGTGCAGATTTAGAGTGGGATGTGAAAATGACACTGGTTTAATTAAAAGTGTGTATTTTAAATGGTTCATCTGTATCAGAGAATGCCAATTGCTTGAAGTTGTTTTTCATGTTGGTACAGTCTTAATTAACCTTTTCCTCTATGTGCTTGTCTGCAGAATCAGAGCTGTCTCAGAGTAAGGCTGGAGCTGGTGCCCCAGGAGCTGGAGGAGGAGGAGGAGGAGGTGGAGGAGGAGGAGGAGGTGGAGGAGGTGGAGGAGGAGGAGGAGGAGGAGGTGGGAGCAGTGGAGGGAACCACCTGCAGTGCCTGTCCGTCCACTGCACAGACGAGCTGGGGGACAGTAAGGGCCGAGGGGGGCCCGTCTCATCCTGGCGGTCTCTCCACTCTGATATCTCCAACCGATTTGGGACATTCGTGGCGGCACTGACTTGAACAAAAAGCAGGCTCAGCAGGAAGAAGGAAGAAGATCACAGATTAAGACGAAAGCTTCAGAGACAAAATATGATGATGAGGATGATGATGATGATGATGATAAGGTGTTGAGGCAACTGCGAGCAGCTCCGGCCTGTTCAGGGACAGAAAGACATTTACACTCATAAGTGCAAACATGACCACACACACACTCACTCACTCACACTCACACACACACACTCACGCTCAAACACACACTCACACACATGCGAACACGGTGTTTTCTCTGACACATGCAGTCACACTTTAGGACGCTCTCTCACATACTGCTGGACAAAACAGCGCGGGCTCTTCTCAGCGACGCCCACATCTGGAAAACCTCAAATCAATACTTTTTTATTTTATTTTCTTTGTTGAAGAAAAATAAAGAAATGTCAAAGGAGGGGAATACAAAACAAGAAGATGCAGAAGAAGAGATATCCTGTTGTCATTGGCTTTGATTGTATACCAGTGTAGAGTCTGTAGGTCTCATGACTTTGACTGTGCTGCTTCTTACAGGCTGCCTGCTTTCACCTCAGTCATGGTTACAGCTCTGATGTGTACATTATCCCTCCGATAAAAGGGAACTCTACCCCCCACCCCCCAAAAAACACAGTCTCCTAGTACACACAGGAATATGGATCCCCCCACCCCCACCCACTCAAATGAGGCCTACTGCGAGAAGATGCGGAGGGGGGTGATGATGCATGAATAACTCAACAATTTTTGCGGGAGCACAACTTTTTCCCTCTTTGTCAAAGCAAATTTTAACCTTTTATCATTTGCTGCTATTAATCATTTAAGATTTGTTGTAGCTCTGCGTTCTTTATATGGCAAAAATATTTCCCCTTATTCTCCTCCTCTCCTCACCCCTGCTATCGACCTCACGAGCTCAACCACTTGAATACAATTCAGCCAATGGGAACTGAAAATGGAGGTCAAGGGATTGTTTAATAAGGGAATTGAAAAAAAAGACTATTGGTATTGCACATGTATAATAAGAGAAAAATTTGCTGTGTGTTAGGCAATCTTGTAATCTTTAAATAAAGCTTCTGTTGAATTTGAATTTCTGAAACAATAGATGGAGGACTGTGACGGCAATTTACGAACTGATTTTTGTTTTTTGTTTTCTTTTTTTAATAATATGTAAAGTGCAGTCGTCTGTTTTCCTGCATATTGTATATATCTGTATATGTTTTATTGAGTAACTAAATAACAATAAATATGACGTTAAAGGTGCCATTTGTGTTTGCTTTGGTAATTAGCTCTTTTCATCTCTCCATTATTATCAGTCAAAGCAACAAATCAAAAATAATTGTATAGTTTAGTGCTCTGTGTGTAGTATACCACTCTGCTTGTACTCGGGAATATTCAACGCTGTAGAACGGAGCGTGTGTAACCTGAGTATCATCAGTGAATTACAGAGGTGCCTACAGTATATTCCAAGTGACAGATATGACAGGGAAGTTGTGGGCTGATGCACAATACCTGACAAGCATGCAGGAACCTGTGCCATATTAAAGCTAGAAGCAGCAGCATCAGGAATACTAGAAAATGTGGCTTCCTGGTGGATTAGGAAGGCAAGGCGATTAATTCCATGTACACCTGCTCACAGCCTGTGTCGCATTTTATCCACATATCGTTCCTGACATCTTTGCTCCAATCCCTCCAACATTTTATTAATCAGCAATGACAAAAAAAAAACATGCCTTCAGAATAATCATTAGAATATTACTCTAAATACAATATGCACATATAGCAAAACAAAAATCCATCATTATCTGTCTTGTACTTGTTATGTTTCATTTGTTCATTAGTCTCTGTTGTTTTTGTAGACCCTACACCATCTTACTACCCCCCCCCCCCCCCACACACACACACACACACACAGCCACACACACACTCACACACACTCCTCCCCTCTTCCTACTCCCCAGGCCCTCTTTGGCTCACCTGCTCTTTATTGGCCATCTGCATGGATGCTTAATGCTAATCAATAACTCCCCTGTGTGCCAGCTCGGAGGTGGAGACGTCAATGCTACCTAACAGGGCTAGTGATCAACCTGCATCACTGCTGTCTAGGACACACAAACACACACACACACACACACACACTGGAGCTCCCTGCAGGACCCTGTCTGTGTTATTCAGGTGTGTTTGTGCTTGCTGCTGTACCTGCCGCCTGCTGTGTAGGATTGCAGAGCCTGTTGTGAATGTGATGCACAGAGAGCTGCAGCGTTAGCAAACAGCAGAGACTGGTTATGTGAGAGACTGTCATGTCACCTGGGAGGGCCTGTTAAGGGAGGGAGAATGGGGGAGAAAGTGGGAGATGGCTGGGGAATAAATGCTGATTACACTGCTCACTGTGAAAGTGAGGCTGGAGATTCTTTGTTAGGTTTAGTCACTGAATGAGTAAAACCTTGTGTGAATGCTCATGGCATTTTATGTACACAATTGTTTTTCTCTGTCAATATATTTACTCTTAATCCCAGTGAACATATAATGCACTTGGCCACAACTATATAGAGTAATTACACGTGCCACCTTTCTATTGTTCACAGAGGACACTTTGCACAAAGGGACAACAAGTTCACAGCCACTGATGACACTGGTTTGACTAGTATTTGGCACTAGTGCGGACACGACTGACTAGCATACGTTTAACAGATCAAAAGGAATGTCTTTTTCAGCAGTGGGTCGGGTGACTGCTTACGGATCAAAAAGGGTTCAAGTGTTTCTCTATTGTTTACTAAACCTCGAGCTGAGCTCTGTGCTTTGTGTTAGCTCATGCCAAGGTTCTAAATTTCCTTAAAGAGTCACCACAGTCTGTGAATGCCAGGAGACTCCTGGGGTGACACACTACCTGCCTGTCTGGTTTGGCTGACCTGTTTTATGGCAGGACAAGGGCTTGTGCTCACAGGTTTCTGAGGCGCACTGACAGTTGTTGAATACCAGGTTATTGTTATGTACCAGAATGAAAAACAGTCTAAAAGGACATGCTGCCACATTATCTGCCTCAGTAAGAATTTGTTGCTGTAATGGATCTGAATGCAACAATGATTGTAGATCCAATCCAGCGGATCAATTGTTGTGTGTCATACAAAGCTAGAAGTGGAAAATACTAAGAGTTCCCCCTTCTCCCCGACATGCCTGCTGCCTAGCCACAGCCGTGCGGGATACAGTGACAAAGAGGCCTTGGGATATTGGCTCCAGTCAAGATGTATGGTGCTGGACCTTTTCCTTCAATGGGCTCCTCTGCATGGCGGCCATATTGGGAGGGAGAGAACTGTGTGGTCGCCTGAGAACTTATGTGTTTCCCAGCCAACGCGCATCTAAAGAATAACAATTTCACAAGCCATGAAGACCATCCATGGAGCCGTGGAGGCCGTGGCCAGAAAGCTCGGCCAAACACTCTCCTCTCATGCAGCTTTCTATATACTCCTATAAATACATCTCCTATTTGTATAGAGGCGATATGCATCTTTGGGAAAATACCACAATGTTGACTTAAGAGCACCCTCTACACCCCCTCCCCTCCTTCACTGCCACCCCCCCCACCCCCCTCTCCAAACTCTTTCTACCCCTTGCTGAACCTTTCACTGCCTAAGAGAGAGAAAGAGAAAGAGAGAGAGAGAAGGAAAGAGAAATGAAGAGAGACTGAGAGTAAAAGAAGTGTCTCTTAGAGGCCTCCACGGTCTTTAAGCCACTATGGTATCCACCAGAGCCCTCACATACACTCTGCCTCTAAAGAGCTTTTGTCCTGTAAAGAGGGGGTTTGGCTAAATTGTGGGTGCTTGTGGATTGGCGGGTGGAATTGGGCTTGGTGTAGTATATTTGGCTCTCACGTCTCCATCACTGGAATGGTAAAGTTTTTTTTTTTAAGCAGGGGAATTGAGAGGTGGGGTGTAGAGGGGCAAATGGGGCTCTGGTTTTTTTGGGGGGAGAGAGGTTTGGAAATCTTCCAAACAGTGCCTTTTTGCTTTCAAAGAAAGCTCCACTTGTGTAAATGTGCTCTTTGTCCCCTGGCCTATTGTTTGAATAGCATTGTGGACTTTTTTGTGGGAAGCTCACAGGGGCCTGGGGGGCCTGGGAGGCCAAAGAGGGACCAAGGGGGGCTCTGTCTGAATGACTTGGACCAAGGGTGGTAGGGCTGTGAAGGTACAATTAAGAAATGTTCATACAAGCAAGCATGCATCTGCACAAATGCCTGCAAACACTTAAGCACATCTAGTTAACTTGGATATGAAAATGTTAAAAAATTCTAATTCCTATTGCCACACTGAAGTTGTTGAGGTAAATGGTAACAGAGACCAGAGCAGAACTGAGGACTATCCTATTGTAGTGTCCTCTTTACTGATAGAGACAATATGAAAACAGGCTGCCTCCTTCCCCCTATAAAGGGATTTCTTGATAGAGTTGAGTGTCTGGAGTCTGTCGCTGCAGCCAATTCATGACTTCCATCTGTCCTCGCTCTCAAAGGATGCCGGCAGGTGGAGGAGAAGCACAAAGCATTTGCATTATGGGGCCATTTATTCTGCCTTTACAGAGTCCGTGGGTCAGTTGAGTAAAATGTCTAGCCTTGTTGTAAAATTATAGAGGTAGAGTATATAAAAAAAAAAAAACGGACTCCTGAGAATTGAACAGATCTGGGACCAGCGTGCATCAGGGAGAAATGACAGAGTTTTAATTTGAGTTGTGACAAATTCCCTATAGATTTACATAATTCTGAAGCATGCTTCAGTAATCGATTTAAGTATGGATGACTATGCAATTAAACAATGTGACTGTAATGGTTGCTGCAACAGGTGCATGTAGTTACACAGACCAGAAGCAGTCTTAAATTCAAATCCAATGAGGATAATCCAGTGAGGATAAAGTAAGGCCTAGTAAATCTCTCCCTTCCATGTCAGGACAGTCTACCTCTCTAGTTTCTGTTATTCAGTCTTCTCTGTTTGTCTTTAAATCCCTGTGCCAGCTGTATGGTCAAAATCCCCATACTTCCCTCAGTTGGTTTATACTTGAGTCCCTTCTGAGCTCTCCTGCACTGTCATCACCAGATATCCTGTGACCTCTCTTTCCTCCGAACCCCCAAAGAGCAGCACTCCGGCTTACTGCTGGAAGGTGATTGAGCATGGCACCCTGCTCCAGCCCTGTTCTGCTTTGTCTGGGGACGTGTGCCTGTGTCAGGAACCACAATTAGTGGGGCGCGTCCCCTACCATTAATCACAGAACAGTCCTGGATCTAGCGCAGGCTGAGTACCCCACAGCCCCACTCACTGACAATTTGCTCGGCTTCAGCATTCGCGTGGTGGCGCCCATATAAAATTCTACACAGCCATAAAAGATTCAGCATGTTTTGTTTTTGTGTCTTGGTCACCAGTGCTAGTTTCTGTCACACTATAAGCACTCACTGTATGGATACAACATAAATTATTTTATCCAAACGGGTCACCTGATGGGCCAATCAGCTATTAATAATTGTGTCTGTCTTTGAATGTGGAGACCCATAAGCACACGCGTCTCTATTCCTACTTTTATGACTACTGGGAGTCTGAATCCTTCCAAGACCTGATAAAATTCTTGCAGCTTAAAAGCAGTGTCCTTCACATCCACAACAGATGTGAAATCCCAAATCAATGTACTGCCTCACGGCTTCACATGAACTTTGCAGCCCATCCAGACAGTGCTTGACAGTGAAGGCATGGGAAAAAAGATGCATGCATTTTGCAGAATGTACCACAGACAGGACAAATACAAGCCTGACCTTGTGAGAGAAAAACACATCCTCAATTCCCTTTTCACTCAGAGTATTCAGATCGATACTGTGGCTGGACGTTAAATATTTGTCATCAGACGATCACACATTGATGAAACAAATCAATGGATGATAGGAAGGAATGAGACACGGCGGTGTGCTTGCTCCTAAGGGATGGGGAGAGAAAAGAGGAGGAAAAATGGAGGGAGATGGAGATTTGTGGCTCTCAGGGGCTGAGGTTTTTCTCCTGGGGACTATCTGTTTTTTTTCCTTCTCTTTTTGTAGATGGGGGACGACCATGAGGAAAATGATGAAGGGACTTGGGAGTGTGGATGGGGGT
Organism: Pempheris klunzingeri; assembly: GCF_042242105.1. Classification (NCBI taxonomy): domain Eukaryota; kingdom Metazoa; phylum Chordata; class Actinopteri; order Acropomatiformes; family Pempheridae; genus Pempheris; species Pempheris klunzingeri. Next base: position 28,915,781 of record NC_092018.1, read on the forward strand.
GTGTGAGTGTGCAAGAGGAGTTCCCACTGAGAAAATGCAGGGATATGCTGCCAAATTGAACTCTTTGTACTTCATCGGTTTGCTTGCATGTCTGTTTGTCCACCATTCCCTCCTTTGCCCACATGCATGAATATAATACATAACACACACTCAAACGTAAACATATGTGCTAGAGCACAGACACACTCTCACACATATACACACACCACTCTGTATGCTCTCCTTTCTCTCACTGTCTTTATTTAACGCATAATGAATTTTGTGCCCGGTCTCTTTCGATCTCTCTCTCTCTGTCTCACTCTCTCTCTGTTCCCCTCGCTTTAAAAAAACAGAGGAATGAAAAGCAGCCAGATGGTAGCTCAGGCCTAATATAAAATCAATACGCTGCCTCCAAGAGAACTGAAGGAGAGAAAAAAAGAAGAAGAGTTGGTGAAAAAAAGAATACTCAAACACCACGAATGCCAAAATAGAGTTCTTTGGTCTCTCCTTTTCTCCACCCTCTCTCTCTCTCTTCTTCTCCTTCTCTGTCTTTTCCTCTGACACACATATGTGCAGAGAAACACCACACACACACACACACACACACACACACACACACACACACACACACACACACACACACACACATTGCCTTAGTGTACTTCAACCACGCTCTCCAGCTTTGAGTAGGACCCGGACCTCCAAACTTCCCCACCTACTGCCTCACAACCCACCTCTAGGGAAGGCAAGAGGAGCTGCTGTGTGTGTGTGTGTGTGTGTGTGTGTGTGTGTGTGTGTGTGTGTGTCACGGCAAGAATGTCAGGACATCTCATTGGGTCGCAAATTGAGAGAGAGGAGGAGGACGTGGTAGAGATAGCCTTTGAAGAGGGCCATTGAGAAGTCATTAGGGTAATGATAATTGGCACGGTGAATAAGCAAAGAGAGAAAAGGGGGAGGAGAGTATGTGCATGTGTGTGTGTAGGGGGGGTGAACAGATGCAAAGAAGTGATACGTTACAAGTTAATTTGATTGACGGTCACATGTTGGATGGTGGTACGTGTGAAACTAGATGCTCTAGTGAAGTTTTGGAGTCCCTGTTAATTTCATGTGGATGTAAAAAAAGACAGATTGTCTGTGATAGAGAAAGAGGAAGAGGTGTTGTGTGTGTGTGTGTGTGTGTGTGTGTCAGCAGCTCCGCTCTGTGTGTGTGAGGAGCAGTAAAGCCTGTCCCCTGGTGACTGGGCCTGCTTGCCGGGTGACAGATAGCCCAGGGAGAGAGGGGACACCAGGCTGTTTAGCTGATAATTAAGGGGGTTTTATCTTAATTTGAGCTGTTACTCTCTATCCTCTCCTGTGATTTATGAGTTGCTGGCCCAGCCCTGCTCCCCTGCTCTGCCCCTTAGCATTAGGAACAAGACAAAGCAACCTCTTCCCTCTACACACATATAACAAGAGAGAAGTATTCAGATCCTTTACTTGAGTAAAAGCACCAATAGCACACTGTAAAAAGGTACAAGCACTGAAAAGAACTCCGTGTAGAAGAATGTCCCCTTTGACTGTTACTGCCAGACCATCATATATTATATAATTTGATCATTATTACTGTGCATTAATGACCAATAAAAGCAGGATTTTAGTGTTAAAGATCGTCTCAAATTTTGTTCATAAGTAGGATACGTGAGTAAACTTACATTCCACCACTGCTCATACATTACACATATACAACTAGCTGGTCCTTATCACCATCCAAACTCAACATGCACGCAGTGACACACAAACTGATAATTACACAAGGCCCAAGGAATACATTAGCGCATTAGTTCTCAAAGGAGTACAAAAGCCCAAAGCACACAATATCAGCACAGTGGCTGATAGATATCTGCCCGCAGTGGTGCAGCAGCTCTCACTTATGGCCTTTATTCTCCTCAGCCAGGCTCTGGTGGTAATGAATCATTTAAGAAAAAGGGCTGAAGCTTTAACCTCTCGCCGGCTGGCCCAGGAGAAACACACAGAGCGGGGCAGGATTGAGTTCCTGCGAGGTGGAGTGACCGCAGGCAAGAGTTAACTCGATCTTCAGCTGGGTGGGGTACAGGGTGAAGAGGAGGCAGGGTGGAGGAGTGGGGGGGTGGGGTAGTACAGGCAAACAATGCAAGCCACTGTTCTCAACCTATCACCCCCGGGGGTCACAGAGGAGAAGACATGCTAGTGCAACCTCATCTCCTCCAGTCACCTCTCACATAAAGGCCGGGGATTTCTCCAGCGCCCCGGCTCGGATGTTGTTTTTACCCAGATTGTGGGTAAGTCTTTTGGCCAGGCGTGTTTCAGGCTGCGCGGTAATAATCCCACAGGTATTTGGCTGGAGGGGGGGACCTTCACACCTCCGTCAAAATGGCGGAGGACAAGAGCAGTGTGGGCATTCTTTTTGTGTTTAAGCCAATATGTCATTCTCTCTGTCTTTCACGTCGAGCTGCGTTTGTATGAACTTTTCCTGTTTGTCTACATTCAGGAAATAATTCTATCAGGTAGTACGACTATTGTCACAGGGTTTCTTGGACTTAACCTTGTGACTCCGCTTTCTGTATGGTTGACTAAACAAATGTGAAGCTAGTTTGACAAAATAAAAAAGTACCAGAAAAGTAAAGCATCAGACAAGAGGACTAGAACAAGAAAGTACAAAAGCCAAGACACGTATGTGCATGTGTGCGAAGAGATATACAATAAAGATAGGTGTTCACTGCTGGAAGTTCTCCCATTGACCTCCCGACCTTTGTGAGTCAGAAACCTGTTTGTGTTTCCAAAAGGGCCCTCCTCCTTTGCTCTTATCTCTAGCTTGGGTGGGGGGAGGGAGGGCTGCAGGGGAAGTTGCGGTTTCTGCCAAAGCTACAGTCTTCTCAGGGCATGAAACCTCATCTGTTCCCTCCTCCTTCATCCATCTAGGCTCTTAACTTTCACCCCTGACCCTGTCACACCCTCCTCTGGGCTCCAGCAACAACAAAAGGAGGAGATTAGGGAAATCGACAGGCTAGAGGGGATTACTGTAGCCCTTTTCATCTGGGCCTGCACTCACAGTTGACACAGTCTGTTAGCGGTACTTCAACTTAATCTGAGTGCAGTTTACTTTTTAGTTTGTGTGCTTATGTTAGTCGAGGTTTGTACATAGACTTAATTGTTGCAAAATCCCCAGAAATAACAGAAGCTTTCAGTTTCATGTGCTTTGGGCATGTTCTATCCATATACTCCATCCACATTAACAAACATGCACACGTGTGAATGAATAGCTTAGTTTAAGGACCTTCTGTCCACCTTCTGTCAACATCAGAGGCTGGACAGGAAGTGGAGAGCCCAAACAGGAAGTCAGTGGATTGAGGCTCAATCCACCCCAGGGGTCCCCAAGCATTGGGCCGCAGACCAGTAGTAGAATAAAAACTTTTATTTGTCTGCAGGGTATTTTATTTTGAAAAATGACCACTTCCTTCCGCACCTGCAGTATGTTCCCCACAAGCTAACTCCAGCAAAAATGAGTAAAAAACGGATGTCGCTGGAGAGCTTCTTTGAAAAAGGGGGGAAAGAGCCGGTGATGAGGCAGCAGAAGCCTCCAGGACTGCCCCCCAAAACAGAGCTGCTTTTCAAAGAAAACACCGAGTGTCCTGCTGAAACAGGTGATTCACGCGCTCCAGGTCCTCTGTGAGACACGTGGCTGCTGGCTGTCCAACGAAGCCCTGAAACCTTCACGACTGCTGCGCCACACAGAGACCAAGCAGCCTGCTTTAACATGAAGGACAGAACATTTACTGAAGGCCACCGCCTCCACTGTGTGTCTGCACTGACAGCACCAGGCTCTGCGGCCCTGCAGCCCTGCAGCCCTGGACCGGTGCTGAGGACTGTGTCCTGCTGCTGCTGCTGCTGCTGGGGAGTCACTGTGGACCTGTAGGAGAGGCTGCGGTGGAAAAGGTAGAACCAGGTGTCTGACTGAGTCTACTGATGTTGATGAGAAACACACCGTCTCCCATCACCCCCAGATGGGACCGTCTAGTTGCTGGGAAACAAGCTCAGGTCTGCATGATGGTGAGTTGTATTATATTATATAATGTAATAATAATAGAATAAAGATATAAAATGTAATAATAACATTTACATTATATATGTAATGATTACATAGAAACCTGTCTGTGGTGCCAAAAAGAGGTTGGGGGCCGCTGGATTGAGTGACAGGTGGGCTAGAGAGGTGAAAAAAAAGGTCACTGAGGAACAACAGCATGTTCTCCTTCACAGTATCAGAGTGTTGTAGGCAGTGATGCAGTGACATACAGGTGACCAGAGGTCCTGTTTCTGGCAGCAAGGTAGTGAGGAAGTCCAGTGGTTGTAGTTGAAGATAGAAAACTGTGTCTGAATCACAGCGTCTGATTTATGCACACCTGTGCCTCTTAATTATAGTTGAGTATTTCCTCTGACTGGCCACCTCCCCTGTTCAGCCTCTGCTCCCTTTGCCCCTCGTAGCCCACTGAAGCGCCCCTGAATTGCCTCGGTTCTCAGAGTCTGGCAGCAAATCAAAACTATGTGCTCAACCCTCCAGAAGCACGTCTGCTAAACGTTAAGCCGTTTAGCCCCTAATACCAACAACAAACACTCTTTCTGTGCCGGCCCTGGGCATGGAGCACAGTGAGCCGCCTGTGAGAGAGGTCAGACAACTCTATAATCGGACTCTACCCATCTGCCCTCTGCTCTCCCACACTGAGCAGCAGGTTGGGCTCCTCGGCAGGGGACTAAGTGGGACATGGGGACACAGATGCCCATTGACACAGCACCATTCATGGAGCTTAAGCCCCAGCGTAGCCACCCAGTGATCTCACAATGAGCAAATCATTTAATGATGTGGTATTTGTGTGCTTTGCTCCCGTGTGTGTGTGTGTGTGTGGTTGTGAGTGGGAGTGAATGTGTGGATGTGTGAGAGACGGTGTTATGAACATGCATAATTGTGTGTGGAGAGGTGTGTATATGCCTGTATATTTATGAAGTGCTAGTTCAGACATTTAATTTGCCACAGCCTAGTGAATGTGCAGAGAGGCGTCTCAGTAGATGTGTGCTGTCACCACCCTCTCCGCCCCCCCTCTGCCTACCAGCATTCCTTCTCCTCACCCTCGTTCTCTCTACTCCTCTTCCACGCTCCCTCCCTCGACCCTGCCCCCATTCCCCTGTTCCTGCACCCCATGCTGGGGCTAATTTTAGAGCTTCTTCGCTGGATCCCAGCATCCAGCTGGAGGTGTATCTGCACCCCTGCCTAGCCGAGGAGCATCTCGCATGGATGTGCTCCACCGAGTGCTCCAGTGCTCCTCCGGGGCATGTAAAAGGTGTGCTGGAGGGGAGGGAAGGTGGAGCACTGGGGAAGAGGGGATGGGGGGAGTTGAGCTAGGAGCTCTGTGCTCTTTAACCATACCAAGGTGCCATGGTAACAGGAATCTACCTCTCTGATAGGTGATTTTCTCATGCTTTTCCCATTGTTTTTGTTTTCTCCCTCCTCTGCCATACACCCTGTTCACTGGATGAGTGCTGTTCTCCACTCAGGAGTGTAAGCTTGCAGATGATTGGCTCAGCAGAATCCCTGGTGGTCTATTAGCAGTTACACAGTACACCAAAAAGTGTGGTGAACACAGTTAGAGGTAGCTATCTGTCAGACGAACTGAAATGGGACACAGACAGCTGCACAAGCACACACCCAGAACACAATTTACACAAATGCATGGGTGTTTGCATCAAATGTGTCCTAACTGGGATAGTTTTACTGGGCAAGGACCCGTAATGTAATTTTACCCACTATGTGTGTGACTCTGGAGAATGATTCATGTGGGAAAAAGCAGCTCTGTCATTTCCCTGAAATTAGAGTTTCTAGCTGTATTGTGAACCATTTAGTTTATGAATAAAATTGACTTTTCAAAATAAAATCCTTAATAACTTAAGACTGAACAAGAAGTGAGTCAATAGCTGTATTGGTTGACACTGATTTTTGAAAACAGCTTGTGCTGATGATTTAGATTCATGCGTGGAAGAGGTCACATTTTTGAAGATGTCATTTTCTCAGTGAGCTTCTTTTTACTATTTTAAGATTTAGTCTGATGAAAAACAGTATTTGGCCCAGAGTTTTCACTTTAGAGTTGTTGGAAAACACATGGACATGGGCTTTTAGTACAATGTGCAATATACAAGGACATTTTGTAGTTTTGTTCCCTTTAGTGAGTTTTATTATTTTCTAACACAGAGGAAAATGGGACAAATACATTTTATACTGTCCTCGAATTGAGTTTCTTTTATACACTCACTTTTTTTGTATCCCAAACTGTAATTGAAATTGGAAGTGTTTTACCAGCAGACAACAATGCTCTCAATGACCGCTGCACTGCCTATAAAAAGCAGCAGCAGAAAGTTACAAAACAAACTGGGCAATGTCTCACTTTGTCGTCTGTCCGCCTGGATTTGCTTTCTTGTTGTTGTTTTTGTCCTAGCTTTTGGGCCAAATCCTTACATGTAGGCGTTCATTCAACTGCTCTAACAAGCCTACTGGGGCATGAGCTGAGCTATCTGTGGGACATGAATCGGACCTGGCCGAGGGCACAAATCACAGAGAGAGAAGAAGAGAGACCCTGACAGCAGAGGGCTGCGGCTCAGCTTTCTCCCTCCTCCCCTTTGCTCCTTGGTGGATTTTCTGCTTTTCCTGAGCCCTGTACTGCTGTTGAGAGCTCCGTTGGCTTGTTAAAATTAATCTCCATGCACAAAGAGGGAAGAGGACAGTTGTTTCTCTTACCGGGGCCGCTCTGAGCTGTGCTGAGATCTGGTGGGTCGGCTTGTGTGTGTGTGTGTGTGTCATTTTGGAAGGAGCCGGGATGTGATTCATCATGTGGTGGTCAGGCGGACTCAACAGGCGTAACCACAGCCAGCCACACCAGGCCATCTGAGACCATGCAGTGCTGAGGCATGGCTGCTCTCTGCACACAGCATCACTCCAAACACCCTAGGGAGACGGCAGAGGTGGCGTGTGAAACACACACCGGGGAAAGACTGGAGGGATCATGAGCTCACATATGTGCATGTTAATGTGTGTGTACTTTAACTGTGTGCATGTGTGCGAGTGTGAATTTATTTGGTTTTCACAAACATGCATGCTTCTGGAAATCAGTGGTCATGGAGGGAAAGAACACAATTCTGAGAATGTTGTCATGCCTTTTTTATGTCTTTCTTTTCATGGTTTGCCTGTGGAGAAAGTTTCCGGCCGTGGCTGAGGCCTCAGGTTCCTGAGACAGAGTGGTGGTGGTGGGGGGAGGCTGTATTTCTATCCTCTCTTCCTCTCCATTGCTCCATCCCTCTCTCCCTCTCTGTCTCTCTTTCTCCCTATGGATTGAGCTGAAGGACATGTCACCACAACAGGGCACTGGATGAGACAAGCCCACATCTCTCCCTCCCTCCCTCCCTCCCTCCCTCCCTTCCCCCCTCTGCCTCCCAACTTTCTCTATCTGCACACTCTCTCTTTTTCTCTTTACTCTGTCCCCGCAAACACAAACACATAAACAAACTCAATTAGCTAATGACACTGGCCCGGCCATTGGGTGGTCCTAATTAACGTTTACTGGCTGCCTGATGTCAGCTCTCAGGCAGTGATTAATAACTAGCCCCCTACCAGCACTCACACACACTCTCACACACACTCACACACACACACACACACACACACACACACACACACACACACACACACACACACATACACAGCATCAGGGCAGCAAGCACAGAGGTTAGGGGTGCTGCTTTTTTCACATTATGATATTACCATGCAACTGTTTAAGGCTGTGACGACTCAACATGTGCCAGTTGGCCACAAACCAAACCTGTTTTTTTTTTTTAAACAGTAGACAAGCACTCCGGAGAGGGAGAAGCTGTAATATGATCATTAAATCCTCTGCGCTGTAAAACAGATTAGAGCCTGAGGGGAGTACAGTGGAGTAGTAAGGGGCTCAGTCCAAACATACCGGACCCAGCAGACGGTGCGAGAACGGGCCTCTGTGGAGCTCTCCTCAGGAAAAGCTGCTGTTTAGCTTGCAAAGGGTTAACATCTGCTGGTCTTGCAGACTCCCTGCGTGTGACGCACTGTCTCGATGAGGGAAAGTCTAACAGGAAAGGCAGTTTAAAAAAGGTCCCTGTGCAGCGAGGGCCCAAGGTACGTTTTCTTTGGCCCTCTCCTCACATTTTTTGCACTTGTTTTTCCAATTTGCTTAACTACAGTTCAATGGTTTTTGGATTTGCAGATTTCTGCATGGTTCCTCTTTTAATTCCGGTGGTGGAAGCCTTGTCTTTTATTGCTATTGTGGAGCTCATTCTGTGTTTTTGTTAATCTATGTTTCTGGCATGGGTCCCACTTGCCTGCCCCTGGCCCCACTCACCCTCTGCCACTCTTCTATCCTTGTTGCCCATAAGTTCACCCTGCTGTTGGTGCACAATCCCTCTAAGCCGCTCGGAGATTTCTGGTGATAAAACGGCACCTGACCCAAAGGCTTCATGTGTATGTGTGTGTGTTTGTGTGTAAGTGAATGTGAATGAAGTCAGTTGGGAGGGTGGACACAGCAGTGACAAGGCTTCATATGTTAATATGCTGCACATGTGGCTCCGGCATTGGAGGGCTGTGGTGGTCAGAATAACCCCCTACCCATTTCCACCCCATCCCATTCATCCCCACTGAATGTGGCTCTCCATTCACGCTGCTTTCACAGAGGAGGGAGGGAGGGAGGGGGGCTGGCGGGAGGGAGGGAGGGGGAGGAGAGGGAGGAGGAGGAGGAAGAGGAGGGGGAGGAGGAGGGACGATGGTCTCAGAGGGAGAGAGGTGGTCTTTCTCTTCTCCCTGGCTCAGAGAGAAGGAAAAACAATTGGTGTGCAAATGGATGCCTCTCCCTTATTCCTGGATGACCCGCCTCTCCCTCCCTCCATCCCCTCCCTCATCCTCTCCCTCCATCCCTCCTTTCTGCAGTCTCTGACGTTAAGAGAGAGGAGCACAGTGAAGAAGAGGGTTATTGGCTGAGCATCTGTGTAAAATCTGAATAAATAAGATAGAGGAGGGTGTATCTTGTGGGTGTGTGTTTATACTGTTTGTGATTTCTTATGTGTTTGCGTGTGTTCATGTTTGTGTGCGTGTGCGTGTGTGTGCACGCTTGTCTGTGTGCTAGCTAGCCTGTCAAAGGAGAAAGGCCCCCAGTGTCCTCTGTAATTTTCATAGGTCAGAACTGACAATGGCCACTTTGATAGAGAAGCTGTGGAGATGTAAATCAGCCAATGGAGAAGACAAAACAACTGTCCTCCCACTGGCCCCCACACCCTACTAAAAAAGGGGAATTTAGATTTAAAGGAGTGAGCGAGGGAGCAAGAGAAGAAAGAAAAAAGAGCAAGAAAGACATCCCTTCCCTTTTTTTGATGATCGTCTCCTTTTCAGATACTGGGTGAGTTGGTGGTGGTGGTAGAAGCGAAGGAGGTGGGGGAGCGGCAAAGGTTGCGGTGCTAAATGAACTATTTTAGTCAATCCGCCTCATTCCTGGGAAAGTTTGGAGCATCTTCTCTATTGCCTGGCACCTGGAGTGGGTCGCTGGGAAGCAGGACAATAGCATTGATGTTGGTGGGTCGTCGGAGCACGGTCCTGCTCGGCTCCAGACGTGGACACGCTCCAGGCCTCCCCTAATCCCATCACTACAGCAGCCCCGGGGCTGAAAAGACCCTCTGGAGAGGGCGGGAAAGCCTCCAGCAGCAGTCACATTGAGAATATGCCTCTGTAGGATATGTAAATAAGCCTATATGAGAACTTCTAATAAAAGAGAGAAAGACTGAGTGCGTATGGGAGAGACAGCGAGGACAGGGCTTCAGTTTATTGAGTGTCATACATGAGCTGTGAGCAAACTTAGAGAAACAAATTAGAGATGAGACAAACATGCTTACCACTTGATAAGTACAAATTAAAGTCATAAAGATGCCATAAATAATGGATGTGTGCCAGTGTGCCCCCGCAGGCCCGGGAGCATGGACTCTACCCAATTTCCACAACAGGATGACTAATTGCCTCTAGAGGTATGACTTTAGTTCAGGACATGAATGGGCTTGAGGCAGGCCCAACAACAGTAGTGAGTAGCAGGTATGCTTACGTTTATGTCTTCACAGCACACAAAAAGAGTGCGAAGATGGGTGGAGGTTTGTACACCCATCTCCGCTAATGGTTGTGGTCACTGAGTAGGGGATGTGTGGAGGGGTTTGTTTTTTTTTTGGAGTGAGAGCTGCAGGGCTGTGTGGAAGCCTCAGAGTGTGAATGAGCAGTGAGGCGGTCTGTCAGACAGACAGTGGTCAGAGATAAGCAGATGAAAGCCCTGGGGATGGCTGCTGGGAGAGAGATTGATCCATCAAAGTCTACAGACAGTCTATGTGACATTTGATGCCAAACCCATGAAAACAGCACTCTGATGGTTAACGAGTTTATAAAGCAACCTTGAAAATAAACCAGTAAATAAGTCTAGGTAACAATTCGGTATTCTTTTTCCTATTTTCTTTGCTCCAGAGAGAGAGAGAGAGAGAGAGATACTAATTTACAAACACATTTTACCTCATTTGACAATCACTTGGAATTAACTGGATCACTTCCAGTTGTGATAAGACCTAATTATGGACTCAACTTTGGTGATCAAACATTTCTCATTAAACTTAAGTGAAAGTTTTGAAGTTGCTGTCAGGGAAATCCCATGTTACTTGACTTTTGGTGAGTTTTGTGGATTTCACTCATGCTGAATATTTACACGGTTCATTATATGTGGAGCGTGTTTCATGACTCTGGGGACCATGAAATCAACTCAAATCCCAAGCTGAAATTGTGGAGAAAAAAAAACCCCACATGGATTGGCAATTCTTATACCTGACAGCAGTGATCTATTACCACTTGGAATACTAGTGGAGATAAAAATATAGATGTTGGGAATTTGTCTCTTTCTGTGCCTGCATTCACTGGTAGGTTGTCTGTTTACTGTTTGCATGCAGGGACACAAGCTGAAAAGCACCAGTGGAAATTGCTATTAGATAATGAACTCAGTTCACCTCCAGTAGGTGCCAAACAGCCCGAGGGTTCGGAGCAGTCGAGTAACAACAACACACCTGGGTATATAGTGCCGCTGACAACAAGTACAGACCATGATGGAAAAGGGCAACATACCTCATTAAAATGTATATCATGATTGTGCAGCGTGATGACTCAGTCATGGAACCATTCGGTAAATGGTATGGTAAATCTGAACAAGTCTGTCATAGGGATATCATTTTCTGCTATTGATTCCATCTTTATGAGCAAAATCTTTATGGGCTGCAGTAAAATGTTGATTTCAGCCATTGGGTATTATGGCTGACCATTTTGGTCATTTAATGGCCCACATATCCACTCTATGGGACCCTGTGAGGGAGCCTGCAGTTACTCGCTCCCGGCTTGTGTCTGCTGTGCAGTGTAGTTTTACTAGGGATGCGAGCCTGGCGATGGGGAGCAGTGTGAGAGAGTTTGCTCAGAGCTCCTGTGCTGTGGGAGCGACACATCAAGACACAGAGAGCGCTCTGTTCCAGATATCTGAAGAAGAGGAGCAGGAAAACGATGGCACTGAGGAGTCATGAAAAAGTGTCTTTGTGTCAGAGGGTTGAAAAACAGCCCATTTAGAGTGGTCTGCCTATTAGCTGAACAAAGACAAGGGTCTGTCTCTGAAATCTGCTGCAAAGACTATTTAGTGTGTCTACTGTATCAAGGGACGGCAAACAGGATCTTCTTTTTGCGCCCGGCGCTGGCTGTCCCCCATCTTCTTAGAAAGGACTCATCCTTTCTATGCATTCCTCCTCTGGGCCCAAGATCCTCTCTGGCCCCTTTCTCTCTCCATTCATCTTCTCATCTAAGCCTCTCCAACAACACCAGCTTTCCTTTAGCAGAAACTGCAGGATAGTTGTGTCTGCAAGTTGCACAAGCAGCGAGCCACATCCAGCAAACCTAACCGTACTGTGCCGTCTCTGTAGTCAGACTAAACTCTTATGACAGGGCCAGTGGTTGTTATGTCCCCCACTGACCTCTTCTCTCTCTCCTTTCCTCTCTCTCTCCTTTCCTCTCTCTCTCTCCCGTCCAACTTTAAGGCACTTTAACATGGCTCCTGATTCTCCCCTGTCCTCACTCTGGCATGCAGCCATACATGACACTGCTTTGTCATTTTTTTGACGTAGACATGTTGTCTTTGAGGCCTCTAGTCAACATGATTGTGCGGGACACAGCTGTGGCTCTGTGCCTGCTTACTCACCACAGGGCACTTTGGTTGTGTCACACGTTGTTTATTTGTGCCTCCGTATGAGAATGTAACTATTCTATTGGGCACGATAGTTATTTTGTAGGCATGTTGGGTGTGTCAAAACTCATTAAGTCACACATTCTCGTGTGCAGGGGTACAAAATGGATCCCTCTCACTTGTGAGGTGGTGACTACTTTACGTCCTGATATTTACACACATCAGCACTAAACATTATGAGCACACACACACAGGTCTTTGTGAAGCTGTAACTGACTGATTTACCTTAGGGGGTTAACAGTGGAGCTTCCTGTGTTGCAGGGGAATGTGACCTCACCTGTACTGCTGCTCCAGACTTCATTGACTCACGGACACCTGTGTTGCTGACGAATTCTGACCTGTCAACCATTCAGCTGTGGCTTCCTTCACTAATGCGTCTTAATCTCACTCTATCCATCAAATGACCCCTGGCCTCTGGGTACTTTGGCACAAGTCCGTCTCCTCCCTTGGGTGATAAGACACACGAATGTCAGGTGAGCTGATATAAGGTTGGCGTGTCATCTGTACAATATCCTGTTTGCCTCTAATTACTCTACATGTAAGTGTTAAGTAGCAGTTTACATTTCATTCCTTTGTTTGTATCTGTGATGCCTCAGTATGGGCACATTAGCAGGGAGGTAGTCACTGGGACGATCACTTCTTTTTTTTCAAACAAATATGAATCAAACCAAATCAAACCAAACTAAACAACAAACAAACAAAAAAACCAAACCCAAAGCTGTCTTCTAGCCTTCCAGATAATTTTGCTTCTATTTGTTGAGCAATGAGGTTTTGAGATCTCCACTACTGACCTCTCAGCTGCCTCTCAGAGTCAGAAATGGGCTCCTGAACCCCCGCGCCCCCCCCAAAAAAACCCCCACATGGTGTTCATGGTGTGCTGACCTGCTGACCAGAGCTATGGTATCCCACCAACGCCAACCTAACTCGGGAATATTTGAGTGCTCTTTACATTTCCCTATAACGCCTTAGAGGGAGCCTGGAGTCAGGAAATAATCATCAGGTTGCACATGGTACAGCCAATCAATAACTTCATATTGACACCTATTTTTAAAGGCTTTTGAAACGCTTTGTAAGCCTTGACAATTTTCCAGGATTTTTGAATGTACTCCCCCCACTCACTCTCGCTCTCCTCTCCCTATCTTCTCTTAGAATATTTGCCTCAAGATTATGTTATCAAAAGGCTGTGCTCAGCTCAGCCATAGCTGTAAACCATACAGTACAATGTGTATCTCTTCACAGTCTAATTTTAAACCGTTGGCAAGCGTTTGGAGTAGGAGGAACTGGGTAGCCTACTCCCAGTCTAAGCACTGAGCTGTTTGGCTCAGACTCAATCTGCTTGAATGTGTGTAGGACAGTATGGATCCATCCAAGGAATGTTGTACCGGTGCCATGATCATATTCTAAGGGCTTAGGTCTAGACATAGTATCTTAACAGAAAAAGAAGCACACATACATCTGCTCTGAGAGACACCCATTGCTTTTAATGTCATTCGTCAGGAAATGTGTATACAGAAAAGAAGACAATGAAATACAAGAGAATTATTCAAGTAAAATACAGAGCAATCAGCGGGTCTTGAAGCCAAAAACATCTGATACGGTCCCTCGCTAGGTTTGCAGGAGTGAGTTATTCCACAGAAACAGGATGTGGACATGCATTGCTTAGCTCCCTGCTGTATAATGCACTGTCAGGAGATGTCACAACCTGAGCAGAATAATCCATAAGGCCTTTCCCAAGTGCCTCTCCTCTGCTCTTCTCCCTCTTATTCATCTCCACCTCTCCTCCCCTCTTCTGTCCGGATCTATCCTTCCCACCTCCAACTGTTTGAGGACGGGGGCGAGAATAATGGGAATTAGAAGTAGCACCGAGAACACAGACCAAGAGACTGAGAGAAGGTGAGAGCGAGAGTTTCCTCATTGAGTCCTACGGTGACCGTATAGAACATGGTGTGCACTTATGTGCTTTGTACTTCGCGGAGCTGCCCTTTATGCTCATAGATTTTCAGATGATGTTGGGAAAGAATCAATGGGACACAGTCAGTACCAGGAATGCAAGTCCATTGGAGGAAAGCTGCAGTTAGATAGTATTGGGAAATAGATTTTCCTCAGTCCGTCACCCCCCTCCCCCCCCCCACCACCACCACAGGCTCCACAAGCTTTCCCTTCAATACTCACTGCAATTACTTCACAGTCAACGAAGAGAGATGGAGACTTGGCAGAGTAAATGTGTGTCTATGTCTGTGTGTGTGTGTGTGTGTGTGTGTGTGTGTGTGTGTGTGTGTGTGTCTGTGTGTCTGTGTGTCTGTGTGTCTGTGTGTCTGTGTGTGTGTGTGTGTGTGTGTGTGTGTGTGTGTGTGTGTGTGTGTGTGTGTGTGTGTGTGTGTGTGAGAGAGGGACCGTGGATGAGGGATGATTTAATGTAGGTGGTTGTGTAGGTGTATACATCCAGGTGTTCACCGCTCATTCAACATTTACATGTATAACAACATAAGAAATTTCCCACAAACCTCTCTTGTCAAATTCCTTACTTGTGCAGGCATGTGTAAATGGACACACACACACACACACACACACACACACACACACACACACACACACACACACACACACACACACACACACACACACACACACACACACACACACTCTGCTTGTGTTTTATCCCCTCAGGAATCTGGAGGAAGGTGTCAGGTCTGTCTCTGGTCTATCTCTGGCTTTGCACACAAGCTTCTCTCTCCTCCCTCTCTGTCTCTCTCTCTCTTTCAGTCCATCTCTCCTCCTCGTCTTCCTCCTCCAGGCTTCACCATTATCTCTCTCCTTCCTCATCCTCCCAGTCTTCCTCTCTCACTTCCCCCTCCACTTCTCCTGTTGGCCTCCCTATCTCCTCTCTCCTACTCATTTCTCTAACTCTCTCATCCCCTGCTTCTCCTCTCTCCTCCCCCAGACCTCTCTATCTTCCCTCTCCTCCCTCATCTTTTTGTGTCTGCCTCTCTCATCCCCTCTTTCTCCCCCCCCCCCCTCTGCTGTCCTCCTCCAGGTCTCTCTATCTTCCCTCTCTGCCTCTAATTCTCCCAGCCTCTCTTGCTCCCTGCTCGCTTCACTCTGCAACAATAAATTACACACAAACTCAATGTACATCTCTTTGTTCTCCCCGCCAGATAATTCAATTCATTTTAGCCAGGCTCTGCATTCTGAATGATGAATGCATTGACTATGCAATTAAACAGGGCTATGCATTAAAGCGCTCACAGTGAGCTCCCATACATGCGCTGCGCACATACTGTTGTAGACCAATATTCAAATGCAGCCATATATCTGCAGAGAAGCACACGCGGAGAAATAATTCACACATTTTCACATTTTCTATCCTCATTATGGCACAACATAGCCTCCTGTTTTCACCTATTTTCACATATTCATTGATATTCTGGGTGTCAAAGTCATTGCTGGAATGAGTGCGTGGGGCTGAGTATTTCTTATTCCCACACCTGACAGGACAAGGGGAAAAAAATGGCCACTTGGAACATGGATGACAATTTCATGGCCTCCATCCTACAATGAGGCAGATGGAGGACTGTCTACATACCATTTGGGGTTTACAGAGAGGTGTCCTTCTAGAGGTGACCCTGCAGTCCTTGGAGCCACTGGCGGGCGGTTTCTCCTCTGTCCTCCATCTTCCTCTCTGCCTGTGGCTTCCTGTGGTGTGATTAATGTTTGCTCAACAACATCCTGTCTGCATACGCTCACACTTGGCTGTCAAGACACGAGGGCAGTGTCAGTCAGCTGTCTGGACTGGATTAAATGGCGAAGAGTGGCGTTGGTGGGCCAGACTGACTTGTGCCCAGGTGTGCGGAGTGTGAATGTTTTGGTAATCAGAACTCTCTGGGGCCGAGTTGGAGTGATATGTCGAGATAGTGATCAAGGCCAAGGGCAGAGTAAAGAAGAGATAATAGAGAAACCTGAGAGGAGAGGGTGACCAGAGGTCTGGGAATCTTCGTTTCCTTTCTTAAGAGGAGAAGAAAGACAGATTTACACTGGCACCTGTGCTGCACATTGTCCCCAGGACTAGCACCCACTTTAAATGCTGTGGGATTGTGGAAAGGCAGAAGGTGATTAATGGGGCGTGTGTAAACAAAGCCCTTGAAACAAAAGCGAGAGTGTAAAGAATAGAGATAAGGCTCGACTCCAGTCAAGTTTAGCATCATCCCTCTTCCACTAACGACCTCTACTGTCGCCCAGTGATGGCTGGGGCAGTGAGGATGGGGGGAACTTAGAATAGAAAGAAAGAGAGTAAAAGAAGCCTTGACATGCACATTCATTCTTTAAATGAAAAGAGATAATTGTGAGAGGAACCGACCTGTCTTCATTCTTTGAATAAATAAAAACGCATGACCTGCCTGAAATATGGACAATGCCATTACTGATTTAATTTGAATAGACCACTTGTTATTGTGCCTTGCTGTGGCTTGCCATGAATGCTAAAATGGTTGACGTGACTTAAAAACAGCAGAGAGGAAGATAAACCCAGCCTGCTTTGTTGAGAAAAAAGAAAGATCATATGCAAAACAGGTCAGGTAGATATAAGCGTCAAACACAGGTATTTTGCAGCATTGTACTATAGATTTTTTTCAAATTTTTATTTCTTTTATATGCGGTTCATCCAGTATTTCCACACTCAGTTTATCTTGCATCATTATGGCTGCAATCATGAAATGAACCACTTGAACCACTTACTGAAGATGAGTTGCACCAGCCCTTACACCTTTTTTTTTTCCCCTCATCTTTTCTCTCTCTGTCAGCCTCGGTGTGGTCAGGAGAAGGAAAACATGTTCAGTAAGCACAATAAATCACAACAACAAGCTCAGTGAATTGAACTGCTGAAAGCATATTCATTTACACTCTTCAAAATAATGATCCCAAGCTAATATATTTGACAAAAGCTGACCAATTAAACAGATTGATCTCTCACTATGATGTAAGCATGCCTTAATCAAGACACGCTTGTTCTCTGCCGATTTATGAAATACAGCCCGTAAACCTGTGGCACAGCCTTGTGTTTACATAATGATATAATGGAAGAGAAGGCGTCCATGTCCTCCCCTCCAAATACTTTAGATAAGGCGAGTTAGCCTCCCCCTTGCTCCATCCCAAACCCCTATCTGTGTGCAGCCCGGCTCATTCCACAGAGCATCTCTCACCACATAGTGAGGGAGCTAAATCATTGGAAACACATCACGTCATACCTAATCCCCAAGATGCTCTCCTCACAGGAACTAACGTGTCGGATTGAGGGGAAGGAATTCTGGTTCAGAAGGAGAGATTGAAATTAAGAGGTTGAATGAGTCAGGAGCTGTAGCTTTCCTGTTGACTGAACACACTCAGGTATAGCTGCTTGGCTCTTGCCATCTTCCATCCCTCTAGTGTGGTAGTGTCAACTATGGCAGGTTCAACAGCAGGTCAAGGAGACAGGCAAGCAGCCATCTTATTAACCACAACCATAAAGCACCTTACTACGGGAAAGAGGACTGACTGACTGTAAGTGTGCATCCATGCAGCTCGGGCGAGAGCGCTGATCAACACTTGTTCACTTGTGTTCCCCTTCATTGTATTTGGGTTTATTTCCTACACGTATCACCAGGCTGAAATGAATGGCAATGTGGTATACTTTACATTACCATGCAGAACTATTTTCCTGTTGTGTAGATGAAGGAGTATAATCCAGTGGTCAACCCTGACTAAAAAGACCCCTTTCCATTTTTTTATTCCACGCAGTCATGTCATATTCACTTTTTCTGTTCTATGTCTCTTCCCTTCATGTCTCCCTGTGTTTACGTTTAGCTGTATGTTGTCAGTGTGTCTGTACGTGTCAGTGAGCTCCATCTGAGCGAATACGCAGCCATCCGCTCATCCCGTCGACCATACAGTGCTTCCCTGTCTCCTAGCAACTCGCCTAGCGCCTGCGGCCGGCTGTTACCTTTCCGTCAGGACCCGTGATTTCTCCCGGTTGGAGTGAGGTGACTTTCATGTGCGATGTGTATTTGAGAGCCCTCCTCCCATTCTCTCGCTCCCCCTCCCGCCCTTCTCCGCCGGTGCTGTTGGGGTGTAACATGCAGAGAGGCCCTGCTGTCGAAAAGCATTGGTTCAGATTCCTGTTCACTCTCCCCCCAACGGCAATGGCTCTTTGAAACAGGGAAAGACTTGAAAGAGTAAGAATCACAGTGACTGATCACTGGATGTGCTGTAACAAGAGGAAATTCTGAGGATCCTGTTGGAAGAGAAGAGGGGAAGTGAGAAAAAGACAGAAAGGAGACAGTGAGAAAAGTAAAAAGAAGGTTACAGATGGTAGTGAACTGTTTTGACAGGGGGAGAGGGAAGTGGAGATTAATAAAAGAGGAGAACAGTAGGCACCCACTCCTCTGCATTTTGTTAATGGTTCCAAAGAAATAGGCGTGGAACGGTAGTTGTCTGAACCAACACATGCATTTTAACACATGCCGCTGAAAGCCTTGAGCAGGAACGTCAGAGTGCTCCGTGGCAATGGACATTTTCAACACTTCATTCACACCAAAGAGCCACTTCAATAATTCATCACTCATTCTCTGCACAGCGCCTCTCCGCAGCAGGCTAATAGTTTTCAACACCCTTTAAACTCTACTTTTACGCACACACACACACACACACACTCTCTCTTGCACACATACATCATACATTTCACTGACATGGAGAGAGAGCACGGAAATTCATTTGCTTAAACAAAGATCCAAAAATGTGTAAATTGTGAGCTTTATTTCATAAAGCAAAACTATTTTTACACTTCCTACACCACAGTGAACACGTCAAAACTAGTTTGATGTGATTCTATTGCCACAAATGCGATGCACATTTTATATGCTTGAATTGCAGGGATTGCTGGAGTGTAATAGCAGCTCATTCTGACCCTATAATGACCCTTGATATGGCTACTCAGCAGTACAGTGCTTACAGTCTGAAAGGGAGGCCTTAGAGGGATTTCTGGCCTGGCAGTATTCACCACAGTTTGGGAGAGTGAGGTCATCGGTGGGTTTTTTGTGAGAGCCTGCGTGTGTGTTTGTATTTGTGAGTGTATGGGCTTATATGTACGTATGGGAGTTTTCATTGTGCCAGGGGGATATGGGTTTGGAAAGGCTAATTCGGGTTTAAGGGCACTGGGCCCTTGCCAGACGCACCAACCAATCTCATATGCCATTCGTTTTAGGACAACCACAGCCTACATGCACACATGCGCAAACATGCAACCGCCCTCCACCCCCCACCCCCACCCCCCTCGGTTCCCTTCCCTGAGCACAGTCATTCATTCATCAGCGACTTCGGCTATGAATCACATTGTATGTTGTAACCAGTCGCAGCTTGCGTGTCTCCTATCATTCCATCCCCTAAATGCTTATTTACTGTACATGTTCATAACTCAAAAAGTCCTGTGATCCACTGTAAACTGTCATTTCATATTAATCAACTCCTCAAATGTAACAGGAAATCTTCTCTTGGGAGACCTGAGGATTGAATTAGTGAATGTTCTTCTAAATAGTAATTAGGAGAGGAAAAATTGGAAATCCACATATTCCCATTTCTTTTATTTTCCACCATTGCACATGTTTAACACACTTACACACACACACTGCTCCAAACTGGTCTTTTTCAAGAGGAAAAATGAATGCTTGTGCTTTGTTTTCTCTGTTTTAACCAACTGGATGGCCATTTTTAACTCTCACTGCCCCTTAGTCTTTGTTGTTGAAACAGTTGCTCCTGATTAGGGTTCAGTCAGAAGCCTTGAAAAGGATGGAGGGTTGGTGGAGGCGCTGCAGAGGCATCAATGACACACATAGCTTTTCACTCTTCTTCCCCCTTTTTCTCTTTCTTTCCCTCTTGCTTAGACTCTGCCATTTCCACCCCTCTCCATCTGCAGTCTGACCTCTGCTATTCTTCACTATGATTCCTGTGTGTTCAAAGGCGGCAGGATGTCAGTAATTGGAAGGGATGTGATGGAGCGGGGGGCCCCTCCTTGGGGCTGGGAGGCCCCCAGCGCTAGAGAGGTCAGGGAGAGCCTGTCTCACACTGACATGTAGGCTTGGACGGCAGCATCCAGTCACAACAGGCCTGAGGCAGCGCGATCAGCAGCAGCTCTGTCAGGAGAGAAGCAGGCGAGCAGGGCAAGGATCTGCTGCTGCTGCCATTCAGAGTCACCCTTCCACAGATTTCCCACTGGATGTCTGTACGCCATAGACGAGGACCCAACCTGCAGCTCCACGCGTTGCTCATATCGCCACTTCATTTAAGATGCTGTGCTGCCTTGAAGCTAACAACTAATGGTCTGTCCTTATACACTGTTCACCCCTCTACCTGTTCACCTTGCGAGCAATGGGTGCGCCTCTAATCAGCTGTGATAAATTTTCCAGGATACAGAGAACGGTCTCACTCGTCTTGCAGGCGGACATGGCAGAGCGATTAGCACACCTCTTCACACTAGCTTAGACCACAGAGGTGTGGAGAGGGTGGCTTAAGAGGCTACTTTAACCACATCAGCTTTAAATAAAGATGTCTGGACTGCATCAACTCCAATAAGACCCCGACCACCATCGGCCATGTGTCACTTCACACACACACACACACACACACTCCCACACACACACACACACACACACACAGGCTCAGTCATACATGTGCACCATATACACTCAAACATGTACTGACAGGCAGGCAGATGCTTATACACAGACGCACACCTCCAGGAATACGTGTGGATGTTATGAGTAAAAAAATCGTGCAGGCGTGTGGGCGTGTGTGAAGTGACACATTTTACACATTACACACACACACACACACACACTCACACACACTCACACTCACACACTCACACACTCACACACACACACACACACACACACACACACACACACACACACACACGGAGACAGTGTCTGCCTTCAGCATATGTCATCTTCAGCGACCCATTGTGGTTGAGGGCTGTCCTGGCGCAGGGCAAAGATGATTTGGGGAAACACCCAGCTGACACATTAGCCTTGGCTAGCCATGACACGGAGCTGCTACTGCTCTCCAAAAACACTACCTGGGGCTCTGCCTGTGCCATGTGGTATTATCACTGGACCACGTTACCACCACACTACCCACCCACATGTTTTCCAAAAAAACCCACTCCCACCACACCCAAAGGTCTGGCATTTCCACAAGGACATGGCAATGAGAGGAGGCAAGGCTGATGCCCGCCGCTGTTACCATCACGTTAACCCTATGTGGCTCCGTCTGTCTGTCTTGCCCCTGGGGTGTGCCACGGTCAGAAACCCCTCCCCAGGGGGACATGGCCTCCCGCTGAGCTCATAGTTCAGCCCCCACCCAATGCGCTTCCTCCCTCCCAATTTCTTCATGTGCCGTCAAAGCTCACCCAAATCTGGGTGACTCCTCCTTTCTGTCTGTCTCCTCAAATCTTCTGAGGCCATGAAAAATGCTGAGAAATGACATTTTCATGCACACAAAGAAACTGTTTGCTGTATTAATTGCTTTGGTTTGAAACTAGTGTTTTTATTGTGCAATATATTTTTTGTCCATGTTAATTTACCCTGGCATATTACACACTGGATGCCATTAGCACTGCAGTGTGTTGTAGCACAGCGGATTTAGACCTTTTCAGCTTGGAACCCCTGAAAATGAAGCAATGACTACTTAACAGCCCCTCATCATCGCTTTCATATATCATTGATTATGTCCAGGTCAGCAAAGAGTGACAATTTTCCACTATTTTAGGAGAGTGAAGTTGAGAGGCCCTGAAGAAGAAAAATCTCTCTGTTTTGATGCACATATGTACATATATAACCTATGCCATTACATTTATTAATCAAATTCATGTATTTTCAGAAACATTGTGTTTAAAAAGTGTACCAGAGAAGTGAAAATCAACAGAATACCTATATAGAAATATTTTTTCTATTCTTTTCCTTGAGTCAGTGATCTGCTATGTTAATCTTTTTACTTAATGTTGTGAATTTAATGAACTTGTAACCACACTGAACTGTAAGATCTTGGGTCTAAGATATTTTAGAGAGACGGATATTGATATCTTTGATGCTAAACCCACGATCAGCATCTTAGATTTCCAAACAATTCCAATGTTACACTGGCAGTAAACGCCTTCGTAAAGCTTTGTATGGAGGTTTTTTTGTGTGTACTAGAAATTGATTTATTATTGATTTAATCATCCCAATAGAAATACCATATCTTAAACTACATAACCTGTAATGAACAAAGATATAAGTTTCACTGTGACCAGGCTGGGTGCACATGTCTTGGAGAGGTAAGGCCCTGAAGTGAGAATGAAAGACAGTTTGAGCTTGGTAGTGATGGTTGAATCACAGTATATTTCCACCTGCCAGTCTTGTTGGGAAGCACACTTCCAGGCTACGTGCCATCCCCGTGGTATGTGCTATCCACTGTCAGTCCTGTTTTCTGGCCAACGTACAGCAGAGGTTTTGAGAGACTTCAGCCGGAACATCACCTGACTGTGAAGCTCTCCTCTTACACTATAATGAACTGGCCCTAGAAATCAATCTGCTGTCTCCTGTTCAAGCAATATCATCTATTTGATCTTGATTGTGCATCAGTGGACCAAAACATACAAGCGAATGAGTAGCACTGCATCTGTTGGCCATCCCTCTTTGTCATCACGATGAAGACTCAAGGGGTGAATAGTATAGATGACCTGAGCATGGCAAAAGGAAAGGAGGCACGTTACAGGAGGTGAAACAGGAGGAGAGAGAACCAGGGAATCCAGGATACCTGAGCTGGCAACCTGAGCCCAAGAGAAAGAGAAAACCTCATCCCAGGGGAGAGTGGTAGAGCTGGAGTCGACCAGAGTGTGAGTCGGGGCCCAGGTAGAAGGGCGAGCCAACACGCCGCTCAGACAGTAGGATGAGGTTTCAGTTCAATGGGATTAGCAGGTGAGCCCGGCTGGTGGCTCGCTTAGATGTACAGTACACTCCATCTCATTAGCAGAACAGTCAGTGACATCTCTGTATGGGATGGGCGAGATAAGGCGCGGTGTCCAGTTTTCAATGAGAAAAAAAAAGGTTTCTGAGTCCACACTGCAGGCTGGTATTCAATGCCTGCCCATTCCTTTGTTATCTCTCCTTGGCTATAAAGCAGTCAGTGAAGTGGAAGGAATGTGAGGTATTTCCAGGGTCTGACAGGGGTGTGTGTGTGTGAGTGTGTGTGTGTGTGTGTGTGTGTGTGAGTGTGTGAGTGTGTGTGTGTGTGTGTGTGTGTGTGTGTGTGTGTGTATGTGGGGGGGGGGGGTTTCAGGAGGGTGGTCAGTCAGTGCCCACCCAAAGCACTGCAGCAGCATGATGCCTCCCAACACACATAAAGGAGGCCTTGTCTAACGCTCACTCTACCTTCATTCACTTAAAAACGTCAAGTTTCCACATGCTTTTCTCCATTTTCTTCTTCTACGGTTTGTCTCTTTTTCCCACTGCTTCAATCCTTACACACACACACACACACACACACACACACACACACACACACACACACACACAAACTGACTTAACTAAACTAAACTGGCGAAAATGATAATTATATAAATCTTAATTAGTTTCCAGGGATTAAAAGTGTGCAGATTTGGTGAGTGAAGAAAACACTAACAGCTTGAAACCATGATTATCTCACTGCGTAGGTATAAAATTGGGGTTAATACCTGAGATGAAACAAACGGCTTAAAAGTCCCAAACCTCCTCGTGGCTGCCAGGGGATTCTGGCAACATCATAATGACAGGGACTGAAATACAGTTCCATCACAGAGAGAAAACACAGAATATTCACAATTTATTCAGGAGACATTTTTCATCTTTCTAGGCTTTATGGGTGTCTGTACATCTTCTAAATAAAAGATGATGAATTGCACGCGCAGCCATGTCTCGTACAACAGGAAAAAAATCTTAGTGTTCAATGATAGATAAGGTTTTCTTATTTTCTTTCATTCTCAGTCTTTCTGCCTCTGTCTCTCTCTCTCTCCCTCCCTCCCTGCCTCCAGCTGCCTTCCCTCCTCCTCTCTGTGTTAATGCTGTTAATGTACACAGCATTATTGAGAGTGTCTGTGCTTGCAGCAGGATTCAGATATTAGGTGGCTCATTTGGTTAGCTCATTGACTGCTATCAGATTTCAGGTCAATGACCTTAATGATCAGACAGCAAGCTGGAGCAGGGATGGAAAGTGGAGAAATGAACACCAGCATGGTTGTTTTTTTTTGCTTGGCTGGAAGGATGCCTGAATGTGGGGAAGAACAGATGAAGGCATATATATTCGTTCGACTATAGGCGAGATCCAACGCTATTTCAAGTTGGGCAAATAAGGGGCAGAAATTTAAAAACCACCACTGAAAGTTTGACAGCTTATGGTCAAATCAATATGACAAGTTATGTATTACACCATGCAGAGGGCCACGGCAAAACAACGCAGTGTTGACAATATGAGCGTGGCCCATTAAATACGTTAATGATCAATTAATTTATGATTTTATTTTAGAACTTTATCAACTCTTTTTGTGGAGATGGTCGTGTACTTACTCTGTGATGGCACAACATACCAGTCCCTGCACAAGTAGTCCCTTTAATGTATACCATAAATACATTAATGCAGACTTAATTGCTTCAAACCTGCATATGCCTAAAGTGCCAGTCATCAGTGTTGGTGTAAACCCTGACTGAAACCCTGACCCCATTGCAACGTATTTTGCTGACACGTTGTTCATTTGTGCAGTTCAGAGCAAAATTGCTCGCCCTAGTCTTCTGGCTTGACTTGAGAATCAGAAAAGCTTTACAGTTGATCAAAAAAAGCCCACAATGTTTAGAGAAGCACAGTATGAATGTACCATTATAAGGTGGCTCAATCAATACAAATATTAGCAACAACCAACTAACATTCAGGAAAGGACCTCTGTTATGATGCTTCTCAGACTCTTCTCTTCAAACAGTCACTCACTATGGAACTATGACACATGTCTGATTAAAACTATAGAAAAAGTCATATGATCACATTAAAAAGACAGACTTTCATCCTAGTGTAACATTTTCTTCAGCCCCAGAGAGGCTGCATTGAATGCATCCTGACACTTAGATTATTGTGGTGGAATTAAATTCCAATATATGTTGCACACATTGATTTTATGAAAGCATGTGATTGTGTGCCTTGAGGAAAAAATGTTTCGAAAGTTTAAAAAGAGTGGGATGTGGTACCATTACACTTAACAGCCGGATGTCAGTATGTGATGTCACAGTAAGTACTCTGGGCGCTTTAATTACATCTACAGGATGAGTGTGACAAGGTTCACCTACATGAAGTTTTTTCTTTGTGCTATTTGCGGATGTGCTGATCGGAATGATTAAGGAGGGGCGCAGAAAAGATGGCTCTAAAATGGGTCCATGTTTCGATGCTAATGGATGACACTGTCATCCTGGCAACATCAAGAGATACATTAATTAAAACCCATAGATAACTTTGGGCTTACTACTGTGAAACATTGTGATAGGTACACCTGCCTTACACTCGCTACTGATCAAACAGTCGTGACCTTGCACTAATTACATGTGGAATGAGGTGAAAATACTTGCAACTATCATTTTTTGCGTCTTACTTTCCAGACAGGCTCCATACATTCCACTTATCCTGCCCTTTAAAGGACAGGCCCCCAACAGTACAAAACAGTAAGAAACTAAACAAAACACTGGGTTTAAATGCATGATGAGTCATTGAATGCACTCTTGCTGACAAGACATGGATGAACACACACCTGGTTTAAGTGATGGGGATGATGAATTTTTATCTGACTGAGTGGAAGATGGTAACAAGACCAGGAGTTAAAAGGATCGGATACAAGCAGAAAAACAAAACTTTTACGTTTGTGGTTTTGCATCTTGTCACACAGGTTAACTTTTGCATTAGAGGACAAGCTTCTGCTCCTGTGGCACAATATTCAGTTTGAACATTTGTCAGAAAAAATGATAAATGATCATTATTACATGATCCAGTTTTTGTCCCTGTGCACAGAAAGTTTTTGAATGTTGCACTTCTGTCTGCAAACTTTCACCAGGTTTAATTATTAGACAGTATAATATTGCTTGTACCTTTTGTACTGTCACTCTAATGAGTTGCAACATTTTGAAATGCTAAAAACAATAAATATCACAACTCCATACATGTCAAGTAGAGATGCATTTTGTGTCTCCTAGCTGATGGGCTTAATCGTGTCTAGTCCGTTTCAACCGACCCTTTCTGTTTCCCTCTTACTCTGTTACTCTTTTACTCTCTACATGCCTCCACCCATCTCTCCTCCCCCCTTCTCCCTCTCACTGAGTCATTAGCATGTTGCTGATGGGGGCCGGTCATCCATTGAGCGGTGCAGGGAGGTTTGGCCGGGGCTGCAGCGGGCCTGTCAGGGCAGGTCATTAAGAAAACGACGGGTCGGGGAATACACAGACAAGGTTGATTGGTTTCCTGCAGCCGTCAGCAGAGCCCTGCAGCATCTCCTGACCCTGTGAGCCCCATCTAACCTGCATGCACACACTTACACAAATGCATACACATACACGCACCTGCACGAGAGCACACATTTTTCTACACAGGAATATGTGTACAAAGCACAAATGTATAGTATCTACAAGCACACACACACTCTCATACACACAAACCTACCCTAACCATGGCCAAAGGCTAAAAAACTGAGAAAGGACAGGGAGCAACACTGAGGCGATTACCCTCAATCTGATCCGCACAACCCAGCCTGTTGCCAGTTTTTGGATCTGCAGCCCTAATACTGTGCAGCTTGGCACTAATCCAGACAGCACGCCTGCTGCTCCTACTCTCAAGACAGGTCCAGGGAGGAGCCAAAGGAGAAAAGATCCAATGAAAGGAGATCAGACTGCATGAATCAACAAGGAGTTGTGATATTGTTGTCACGCCTTTGAAGTGATTGCTGCTGATACAAAAAAAAAAAAACCCCAAACAAAAAAATCTTCTAAAACCCAAAGATGACCCCTGCTTTCTCAAAAGGTCATATGTGGGATTGAATGCGGCTGTGTGCAAGGGAGGGGCTCCGTCATGCGTGCATAGATGGAATGCTACCCAGCATCCATCTCTGCTGTCTGTTGTGCTGTGAATGTCAAACCCAGAGGCTCTGACACCCATCGTCCTTCCAATCCCCCCCGCTTCACGCCCCCCTACCCTACCTGACCCTCCAGTCTCAAGCAGCCCTGGCCCTACCTGATTAACAGAGCCTCCTGCCGGGGGCTTCTGTGCACCAAATGAGCACTATAATAATGTTACTAAATGTCAAAGGCAGGGTTATTAGCACGTGTGTGTGTGTGTGTGTGTTTAGGGGTGTGTGTGTGTTGGGGGGGAGGGGGTGGGTGTCCTGCGTAGCTGCCACAGCCTTCCATCCATCCCTCAGTGTAATCAAATCCATTAATGTGTAAAAATGCCATTTAGCACAACACATCCGACTGCAGGCTGGTTCTTAGACTCTGATAGACAGATAGGGTTTGACTGACAGTCCCCGGCTGTGGCCTGTCTCTGGGTGTCAATGACACAAAAGCCATTCTTCATGCTTAGGCTCAATCATAGGGCCAGCTTCCTACTTGTGGAATAGTTATGCAGTTATAAGCTACTCACTGAATGGTGCAGCAGACACACCGACAGTCACACTTACACGTGTGAGACAATGCACAAACTGTAATATTAACCCACCCGTGCTGATTGTTAATGCACAGTATAATTGCTAATGGGACCTGTCTTAGGGGTGAAGTGGTGTTAACCTCTGATCAACCCTAGGTCAACCACTTATAGGCCAGATAGAATTCATTACATTTTACCCACTTCATCATCGGCATCTGACTGACCAATTTCACACCATGACAATGACAAACACACGTGCAGATGGATGAAAGCGACACGAGTCATTTTAACCCCCCCAGTTGGTAAGTTATATTTTTCTCTGTCTGGAATAGCAGACACATTGCAATTGTAATTTCACTGTAGATGCATGCTGATGGGACATTTTGTTGTTTGTGTTAATGATCCAGCCAAAAGTGCTCCCTCAGCCAGCTCGCAAGCCAGCCATCCAGCTAACCAGTCACCCAGCCTCCAGAACTGGATGTCAGGGAGGCTCTGTTTAACTCGCTGTGGCTGCCACAGCACAACACAGCCGACCAGGCGGCAATTAAGATGTTAATAGATAGCTTCATAAGGACGACAAAACGGAGGGAGGGAGGGAGGAGGGTGGAAAAGACCCAAACCGCAACAGATTTCCAAGACTTCTAATTAATAGTGATGGCAATTAAAGTGTAATTCAGCCCATTTCCCTCCGTAGCGTTCTCTATCCCTCGCCTCCAATTGCCTTTTCACACTCGCCAAAAGCACTGGAGGGTTGTGACGCATCCTCTTTTTAATGTTAAATTTCTTCATGTACCCTGTTGTTGGCAGTTTTGATTAAACACCCATATCGAACAAGTGGGCAAATAACTAAATTACTGAGTCATCTCCTCAGGGCTAATCCTCTGCTTAAGACATCGTTTCATAGTATTTTCTGCGGACGAACGAAGGTATTTTGCATTTATATGTCATACGCATGTAGTTGTGTGTGCCTGTGTGTTTGTGTGTGTGACAGCAGGGCCAAGCAGCAAGACAGGGGCAGGTGAATGATAGCAACTCTAATTAGCAGGGTTGTGGCTCCTGTGCTGCACTACTCAAGAGACGAGTCGTCGGGGACTCCGAGGTGCCAGGCTCAGTGGGGAGAACTCAGAAAAACAGCTTTAATTGGTGGGAGTTATTTATAGACAAAGCACCTCTTTCAAGGTTAGTGGGTTAAGTCTGTGGAGTCCTCTGTGGGGACTGTCATGTTTGGTGGCAACAAACAGACCGCTGCCAAAAAACCTGCCCCACCTCTCCATCTCTCTAGAGTCACATAACCGTACACGCAGACATCAAAAATCCAATGCCACACACATATACAGCTACATACTGCAAAAATGTATTGCACCTTTCCCACGCACTCAGACATGCCATTGACACCCATGGCTTTGTGCAGAGCAGGAGAAAAAAGACACAGAAAGGGAATAACGGGGAGAAGGAGCAAGAAAGTGTGTCTGAGAGAGAGAGAGGGGGAGAAATAGGGAGACGTGGATGGAAAAGACAAGGTGGGGAGGTTGCTCCTGGGTTGAATCCCTCATTGGAGGCGTCTTCATCTGCCGCCCAATCCTCCCGGGGGCCCCTACTTCTCCATTTCATTAGTTTGTCAGCCTGCACGAAGGATTGTGCATTAGGCCTTTAATTTAGTAGATAGCCAGAGGCTGGCTATGCTGCCTGGTGCGACTCTCAGCTCCAACAGGCTGGAATCTAACTAGGATCAGCTTAGCTCAACTTAATACAGCCACACACTCACGCACCCTCACACAGTAGTACACCCTCACCCACCCACACACACACTCACACACCCACACACACACACACACACACACACACACTACACTGCACCTACCCTGTGAGAGACAGAGACAAGGTGGGAGGTCCAGTTATGTGTCTGTGTATGCATCTTTCTATACTTTATAGACACAATGCACCTTAAGAAAACTTTAGAAAAAGACTCTTAAGTCAACTAAAACACAAACAAACTGAGAAACGTATTCACCATTTTGACAACGCATATACATCATTAACAAGCATACAGCAGCTGAGGAAAACATGGAAATGCTGCAAGTTACACCACAGAAATGACTTACAGCACAACAGACGTTCATCACTGAAAACTGATGAAATGCCCAGAAAAGTCCTGTCAGTAATGTTGTAAACAGGTATAATTTTAGTTTAACATTGTGATTCTATGTTTCAGTATTACTGGAACTATTGCTTATATACTGTACCTAGTTACTAGGGTTACTTGGGTGTCGACCAGTTTTCATCATCCTCCAGACTTGTGACTTCTGAGCATCACATCTATTTATCTGTTCATCTACATGTATCCATCAATCTGCTGTAATCTATTGTATTTTATGTACCTACTCTGTCAGTTTGTAATGAGCCATTATATGCAGTAATTAGTCACACCCCGCAGAGGGTCTATCCAACAGTCCAAGCTGATAGCAGCTTCCTTCAGCGAGCGTGAAGCGAAGCTGGAAGCGATACCCGGAGTATCAAAGGCTTTTCTCTTTCAGACTGAAGGAGCTGCACTTTGAGGGCCTGTCTCTCAATGTCACTCAAGATATCTGTTCAGCAGACTGACATGCAATGGGGAGGTTGAGGACTGGATGGCATGTGGGTGGACTTCCAACAGAACAACAACTATATGTCACAATGCAACAAACAACAAGCGCACATGTACATGCTCGGAGCCGCCCAATTATAAACACACTCGTGTGCATTACCGTGAAAGCTGTGCACCCACACAGCGGCGGGGACACAGTTACATGGAACAAAGAGCAAAAGACAAAGCCTTGTGCGAGCGGGCGAAGTCATCCATCTGACACCCCAGCTGAAAATGTCCCTTCACATCTTCTCTTGTTTTCTTCTTTAAGTACTGCTCCCTATTCTCTGTGACCCACCACCCCCTCCAACTTTTAACCCTCCAGCTCCCCTCACCCTGCCTGACTAGCTCCACAGCCCCCCAACCCCCTCTGTTTTTGGGATGGGAGAGGAGAGGAGGCTGAAGGGGGTGCTGTGGCTGTTGGTGGGGATGGGGGCCCTTCTTTTGTTTCCTGTTACAACATGCATTTCATGGGGAGGCCTGGCTTCTGACCCTGCCGAGCACACACTGCGCCAGGGCTGGGAGCTCCAAGGGAAAGGCCCATCTGTGGCATCCATCAGGGCTGTGCTCTCCTGCTGAGGTACTGTCAGAAGCCGGAGGGGGTGGTGGTGGAGGGGAGGCTTGCGGGGGCACGACAGGGAGGGGCCGGGGGGGAGTGAGGGTTGTTGAAGAATGGGGATGAGGGGGGTAAAATCAGGCTGAAAAAACAGACTTGCGGAACATAAGGCCCTCCTGAAGTCGACGTGGAGCTGAGGGGAGTATGGGGAAGGGGGCAACTGTGTGTTTGTGGATGTGTGTGTGTGTGTGTGTGTGTGTGTGTGTGTGTGTATTTGTGCGCATGTGTAATTAGAGCAAAGAATGTAAAAACATATGGAGCACAAGAGTCTCAGTGGAACTGGGAGTAAGGTGGTCAACAGAGGCAGTTCTGATGAATTAAACTGTCATTGTTTCTAGTGCTAGTTGCATAATGTATAATATATATACAGTTATAATCTGGTATTACATAACACAATACTAGAAAAACACCTACTCCCCTGTAGTTTCACAAAGTGACCGCTGTTCTGGGCATAAACAATGCTTCACATACAGCAGCAGTGGATCAACATACAACACGTACACTGCAAAGAGCGTCTGAGCAGTGGAGTCAGCCCTAGTGCAGACACAAGAGCTGACACACATACAGATGGATACAGATGAAACAAATGTTTTATTTTCCGAGGGCATACCAGAGACAGAGGTTTTCAAATACCAGGAGCCCAGGTAAAAGCTGCTGAGGGTGGAACTGAGAGACACCAGATGTTGCTCTCTGCCTTCCCTCTGCCATTCCTTTCTCTCTGAAGACTCCATGTTGTTGCACATACCTGAGGCACTACAGAGGGAGAAAAGTGGATTGGTTTGAAGGTCAGTTTAAATAAAAATACTTCAGCAAGTATGACAGGCAGGGTGTGCTCTGGATAAATGCAGTGCTCTCATGCCAGCTCGCTGAAACTGATTGATTGACTTGTAAGATGTCATGGACAGGCTGGGGAGGCAGGGAGAGCGGGAGAGGCATAGAGATGGCGAGAAGGATATGGCTACTGTTGGATGGAAGATGAGACGTATATATGTTTGTGTGTGTGTGTGTGTGTGTGTGTGTGTGTGTGTGTGTGTGTGTGTGTGTGTGTGTGTGTGTGTGTGTGTGTGTGTGTGTGTGTGTGTGTGTGTGTGTGTGTGTGTGTGTGTGTGTGTGTGTGTGTGTGTGTCGGGAGGTGGAAATGCACACAAACACGTGCGTTCACACACACAGCTGGCCAGCTTTGGCCTGGTTCTGGTCAGTTGCCCATGGCCATGGCGGGCACAGGAGTCAGCTGTCAGCCTGTGACGGATTGATACAGACACCCCCCACCCCTCCGCCTCTGCCCCCAACACGCCCGAACCTCTACCTCCATCCCTCAACCCCCCCCCTCCTCTTCAGCAGCCGGCCCATGCCTGGTGGGCATGTTTGAGAGGAGATGTATTGAAGGAGGGTGGGTCGATTTGAGGGGGGGAGGGCTTGTGGAAGAGGGGGAGCCAGCCTCCATCTTGACGGTGGCGCATATTAGAACATGCCCTCCTGTCACTCCCACTCAGCCACTCTGTTGGCTTCATATCTGTAAGCCATGTTAGCTACTAGGCTGTGGTCCTTCTATCACTTCATCTGGCCAGCTGACAGCAGCCTGCTGGAGGTCCCTCTGTGCCTGTTGTCCTGTCCAATGAGGACTAGATGTCTTACTCTCCTTCAGCCTTCTGACTCTCCTGTAGAACATGATGCTGTAGAGGCATATTGGACAAACGGGTGGTCACACTGTCATCAGTGCCACAATAGGATACGTTTGTGTCCCAGATCCCAGATATCCTTTTAAAGAGCATTGATTTTACACACGAGGATCAGTTAAGCTCTCAGCATGTGAAAACAGGTGAATAATGTCTTCTGTGTTTCTGGGGGAACTTTCAAGTCAAGAAAATTACCCTGATGAATTTTGATTTTCAATCAAAAGTCTGTGTTCCAAACTGGGAAGTGTGGAGCTCAAAAGACACAGGCTTTTTCTGGGCAGGTAGTGTCTAAGGAACGACACAACTGAGTTGCATTGGAAGAAATGCTGTATTCAGCGCCTGATCCATACCAGGGACTAAAGGTCTGGATATTTCAGCCCCTATTGCATCGATTTTGACCGTTCTTTTTTAGATGCGTCTCTTGTAAGTCTCTGAACTTTATGGAAGTGCAATGCTAAATAACTGGAACACCCCTGTACAGGAGTTAAAGGACCATAGATAGTGTTGCTGCTCTGTGCTAGTGGATTTTTCTCTGGCTGATATCCTGCTGAAGTAACACGTTCCCCAAACTAAACAAACATAGATCAGAAAATACCACATCAGCACCACACAGGTTTGTCATTGCCTTCTGAAACACCAGATATGAGCACTTTCAGATCCAAGGCCCCTAACGGCAGGACATGTTGTGTCAGGGCCTTCCAGAATCGAAACAAAAATGATTCACATGACGGTTTTCTGATTGTCCACTGCTATGGTTTAGGCACTAAAAGTACTTGGCGAAGGTTGTTCACGGCCATGCTTCAGAAAAGAAATGTTGACTGTTGGTAGGAAATGGAAGACAGTAGTCTCTCACATCATATGCTGACCCATGTTTAAACTTCCTCTCTAGAAGGTTTTGCAGCTGTATCAAAACGTACCGTTATTTCCGCCTTTGTTCTCGTCAGACACTGGCCATATTTTACATGGCCACCAGAGGTCCTTGTCAGGTACTAACATAAGTCATTTTAGGCATTCGAACAAATAACAGATGATGTCGTTTTTCTTGTCAGAAGAGTCTCGTTGACTAAAGCCAGTAACGCAGACATTGCTGTTTTTTGATCAAAGCCGATTCGTTGCTCACGACTCAAAAATACAGATGAGCACTGTATGTTTGGACCCATGAACTCTGATCTACTCATTTAGCCTATTTGCTGAATCCCAGGCTTGTTGTCTACATCTACACCGAGATCTCTGGGCCTCTGTCTATCTATATCTGTCTTTCCCTCCATCTTTTACCTTCTCTGTCTGTCTCTCTCTGTCTATCTCTTTCTCCCTGTCCAGTGTGAAGTGTAATTGAAGGAGCAGTCTTCACATGGCCCACAGGCATGGAGGGGACATTGTGTGCGCTGTGGCGGCAAATTGCTCTCCTTGCTCCTCTGAGCCTCTGCCTCTCCTTCACTTCTCTAGTCCTCCTTCTCCTCCTCCTCCTCTCTTCATACTCTGCCCATCCTCTCACTACTTTATTAGTCAGTCCTCTCTATCACCACTCTCCTCTCCCTTCCCACCCCATCCCCACTGTCAACTATTCTACCTTCTTCCACAGTCCCTTAACAAGTTTGAAACATATATTATAGATGATTTTAAGACTTTGTAATGCTTTTTTTTTTTTTTTTTTGGTGAGAATACAGTGAAAAGTGAATATCAACCTCTGCGGTCATGAGCTAGATTCTAATCAAGGATGCTGACATTGTCTTCACCTTCTGCAAATTCTTAGACTAACCACCGTCTCTCATTAGTTCAAAACTCTACCCTGGAAGGACCACATAATTAATTGGTATGCCAATCAGACAGACAAACGACAAATCAAGAGGACCAAGCTTGGTGCTTCAGCACTGGTTGAGTAAAACCTGGAAAAGGAATTGAGGATGCACAAAGAAGTAATAGAGCAGAGGGGGAGTGAACACACCCACTTAGGTTAGTGGAAGTGACAGTGCATCTATGATAGGGGATGCAAGAAGTCTCCAATATGAGGCGCGATTTGAGCAGAATGCCAAGAGAGAAGCACACAGAAGAGGAAAGAGCTACAGAGAATAAGTGAGGGAGATAGACAGAGGAGAAAACCTGAGGGAGGGAAAATAGGGAGAGGGGAGAGTAGCATTCGGTCCGAGACGGAGAAGCGCATGCTTCATTAAGTGAGGAAGTAATCCTGGCTAATTAAGGCTCTCCATGACAGCACTGTCAAGGATGACTGATCCTTCAAATGGCACCTCCCTCTCGTGACTGACAGCCAGCCTGCTCTCACCGCTTTGAAGGTGAGAACTTTCTTACTTATTCCCAAAGCTTTTTTTTTCCTTCGTCGCCTCTTATCCCCAATTCAAAGTGTTTTTCTTTGTTTTTGTATCTCATTATCATTTTGTAGGGAAGTGCATGTGAGAGTAAAGGAGGGAAAAGTGTGTGATACCTTGACTGTGTATTTGTGTGTCTGTATATATGCTTTTTTGCATACAGAATGCATGCGTGCGCGTGCGTGTGTGTGTGTGTGTGTGCATGCAAGTGCGTGTGTGTGTGTTTGTATGTGTGCAGTAATTGCTGCAGTACCTGAAAATACTAGAGGAAATCAGTGGATGGAAGGCGCAGCCCATTGATTGCTTGACTAATTAATCAGCTGCATTGGCTCCATGTGGATCCAGGTTTATTGAGTTGAGGCTTGGCGCAGGGCCCTTTATGAGCCCATAATGATTCCTTAGCCCACGGAGTCAGGGCCTCATCTGGCCTTTAGCACAGCTGTGGTAATACTACACAATATAGAGGCTTAGAAAGGAACCATGCCTTGGTTAAAAGTTCATCCAGTCCTTAAATGTAAAATGTAAACTTAATGTGGTTGTAACATCAATGCATCGACATAAGAAAAACAGCTATGTTTGATTGGGATCACATTTTTTGTGGAGCAGCATGTTTAGCTTGTATTTATAGGGATCATTTTCACAGTGGGGTGCTTTCTCTGCATGATCCATTGTGAGCGCCAACTAGACACCCTACAACCACATGTGTGCACTGACCTATGCCATTCACAGAGGAGCTATGTTGACAGTTAGTGTCCCCCTGCAGGAGAGCCCATATGAAACAGCAACCTGAGCTGAAACCAGAGAGAGCAGAGGCCATGGTATATGACCCAGACGGCCAGACAGGGTTGTACTGTCCTGCCTGACATCAATCCTTGCCTGCCCCCCCTTGCCCAGCTCGGTTCAGCACAGCCAGGCCTGTCCCAAAACGGGGAATTACGACGACCCCCTCGTAAACATGCCTATAAAAGTCCTGTTTGCATTGCACCAGAAGGCAGCTCTGTCCCAACCCCTAGGAGGTCACGTGAGCAAGCGCTCAGAGATGGCCGACTATCTTGGGGCTCTGGCAATCTGAGTGTCACAACAGGTGTCTCTGATGGTTGCAAAACGTCGTCACATATCTAGTGTGTCATTGTTCTGGATTTTGTTTACACCCAGGCATCCATGAATGACTAAAACGCAAGAAACTATTTGAATGTTTCATGAAATATTTACATTTCAATAACGTGTAATGTATCGTTGGATGTGTACATTGGGAAGCATGGAAGCATGTGATGTTACGTGTTATAATATATGCACGCATGTCTGTGTCTGTGATCGCATTGTTTTTGCGTGTGAAGAATATTTATCTGTGAGTGCAGCCTGTTGGTATGTGTTCAAATACTTAAAGTGTATGAGTCCACTTTCCTCAGCTCCGTGGGGATTTTTTAATGGGTGGCTGCATTAACACAGCCAGGCTTTAATAGCCTCCTTGAGGTTTTTTTTCCCTCAGAGTGCCAGCAACTCATGAAATAGATGATTTAACAGCAAGAAGCCTCTCCATCACATGCAGAGTTGGAGATAAAAGCCAATTCGAGTTGGAGAGGCAGTAAGCTATCAGTCTAGAGGATTGGGCGTCAGTTTGTCCATATCATGAGCAAAATAGAATATAAAAATAATAGTATTTTGAACATGGTGGTTGGACATTATAAGGACAGCAGAACAAACTGTTTGTTTAGACTATATTACTCTCCCTGGCCACATTATGAGTAAAGAAAACACATATGCCCTATTGTGTATAGACAGGTATACCTATTTAACAACTCACAAAACGCTGGATCTCGGAGGCAGTGTCAGAACAGCTGGCTGTGGGCTGTCATACTGCTGCTGCTACTGCTGAAATGGACAACAGTGGCTTTCTACCATTCAATCCCATAAGCTCCCTGTTTAAGCTCCCTGGTTCCCTCGGGTGGCTGGACTGGAGTTAAAGCACTAAGACCCAGGCAGTTAAAGTTTACAGTGTCGTAAAGAGGTCTCACGCAGGCCAGCTCTCTAAAGATAACACTAAATACACAGTGATTACAGTGTACGGTCAGCGGGTATGAACTTGGAACTGCAGATGGACACAAAGATGATTTGCAGATTGTAACTGTGCTACAAGTATCAGCAATACGACTGTGACAATGTCCCTGTGTGCTCGCACAAGTCCGGGTTTACCCATATGCATCTCCTGCATTACTGCCATAACAACACGCAGCATATGCTGACTGAGCTTGATTGTACAAGCATGCGCTTTTTTCGCCAAGTACCCAGTGAACATTTGATTAAAATGATGCTGGTGACTCTGCAGAAATGTAAAATGAGCTTGAATTAAAGAACACAGGCCCACATGCGGCTTCTGTGGCTTCACATCTCCTGGTTTCCACTTTGCAGCTCCCCAGTGAGGCCTTCTGTGTGTGCAAGAGGGAGAGAGAGAGAGAGAGAGAGAGTGATTGTGTTTTAGAGTCAGTGAGCACATTAGGCCATTTTTAACCATAGTCACAAGACGCCAGTATAGGGTTAGAACAGAGATGAGCTCCTGCTCTCAGAATAGTCCCTACGAGGCCATGAGGCCCCCGCCGCTGACCCTGGTCTGCATTCCAGTTGGCAGACACACAGTTGTTGGGTCAGACATGGTTCCTGTGCTGGCGAGGGACAAGATGACATGGAGGTGGGGGTGGGGGGGGGGGGGGGGGGGTGATGCAATGTGGCCATTTTACTGCTGACAACTGCACTCTATTTGGCACTCCCCTATAAGGGGAAAGAGAAAGGTGCTGTAGTGAGTGATTTCTCCGTTTCTAGTCTCCGAGTTAAACTTTCCTGCCTCAGTCCAGCAGCGTCATGGTTCTTTAAATCATACATCCCCGCCTTTTCCATGCAGCAACACCCTACCTTCTTACACACCACCCCCTGAAGCTTGCCCATAAAAATATCCATCTCTCACTTGCATGATACATGCCTGGAATAGCTTCCATTGGGAATAAAAAGACCTAAATGCAGCAGGGCGATTTCGAGCAGAGGACAGAGGGGTCAGGGGTAGGTGAGGGGGTACAGTTACGGTACGGAAGGGTATTTCATCCAGCCGTTTACACAGCTGACTGTATCGTGTTATGTCAGGGAATAGCATCGGTACAACTGAGTTTTTTTCAGGTACTGCATTTAGTTAATGTTGAATGTCTGATCTCTTGTGTCAACACTGTGCTTTTTGTTCACGCAGCTACAAACAGACACACCTGCAAGCAGCCTAGCACAACCACAGGACTCTTCTGTGGGCCGGATGGAAGTCAGAGCCTCGCTCAGGGTTGTTGTGGCAGTGGTCGCGTCTTTCTCCACCTGCAGTTTTCAAGCTAGTCGGGCAATTTCAACCGTCAACACTTCAGTCACAAGCCAGCTTCTCTGACCTCTGGGCTACCGCCGCCCCTGAGCACAAGTGTTACAGACACTCAGTTTAGAGACTAGCTGTGTATATGGAGATTGAGCACTGATCTGTGTCTCCCTAGTGGGGATGAGTATATGGAGTGGTATGGAAGAGTTGTATGGACTCTGTCTTTTATTTTCAACACCCTACTCCCAGGTGGTGACAGCCCAGTGCTAAGTGTGGTAATAGCCAATTGATTTTGTTCTCTTTTTTTGTTGGTGGCTAGACATAAATCAAAGTGTCTGTCAGGACCTCGATGTAGTTGGGAGGGTTTGTGTGTGTGTGTGTGTGTAATGGGGGTAGTAAGGGTTCTGTTTGGACTGGGAGAGTGTCAACAATTAATCCAGCCTCTGATCTGCAGGCCACCGCTCTCCTGACCCTCAGTCACAGTCCAATTGGGACAGAGGCTAGAATAAACAGAGTCCTCCTCCTCGATTTTTACAGCATCGTCTTTTATGTCATCTTATATTGTCATTTTATGTTATTTGGCTTAAAGTCTCAATACATTTTTAATGTTCAGTTTTAATGGTCTCCTAATTAACATTCAACATTGCGTCTTTCGATTTTAATGGAGTACTTCTTAAAACTGACTTTGTGTAGCATATTTTGCTTTTCTTGCACATCGTAAAATGGGCTTCAATTATGTAAAATCTTGCATTTATTACACAGAGAATATTTTCTAAGAAGCTCCGAATCCCCAGTCCCCCTCCCTCAAGAAGACGCAGGGAAAGAGGTGGAATCATAGAGAACACAGATGTGAGGAACACTGGAACCATGTTAATCCTTTTAATTCAATTATGGTAAATAGGGACAGAGCTTCCTTCTAAACAAAACACAGTATGCAGGGGTTCAGCAGGCAGTGGCAGGGGGAGCCTCTGATGTAGGCAGGCTGCCCAGTGGGAGGCCTGGTGGTCTCCTGGGATACCTCCCAGCCCCTGAGCCCCCTACTGGGGCTCTCCCCCTTAAGGCTCTCCCTGGCCCAGCACTAGCCTGCAGAATAGGGTGGCAGGGCTGGACAATATGCCTGAGACAATGGGCTTTGAACCACACACACAGTGTGCCTATGTGGCCAGCTGCAGTCATTCCTATACAGACTTAGTAGGGAGGTGGAGGAAGCGGGAGAGAAGAGGGTTGGATGGCGTCTAATGTGTCAGGATTGAGTATTAAATGAGGATCTGCCAAAGTGCTTTGGGGCCTGGCTAGCTCATTCCTCCTGAAATGGTTCTGTACAGCAGTAACCTGCTAACCCAAGCCAGACTGACACCAGCACCTCCTCCACTATGAAAGAGAGTGTCTGTTCCCCAGGATGAACACAGGACATAAAGGGGGAGCAGAGCGGGCTGAGAAAGGGAGTATGTTTTTGAAACAGTTAGACAATCTGTTTGGATTAGGCCCACTGCCGAAGAGACATGGAAATGATGGGCAGCCGGGACGAGGGGAGGAGAGGAAGAGGAGGGGGGAGGAGGAGAGGAGAGGAGAGAGGGAGGGGGGGAGACAGATGGAAAGGTGGTGGAGGGGTTGAGTAGAGGCAAGAGGAGGGGGTGTGGAGAGGGGTCGGAGACTGGAATCTCAGGATCTAAGGCTCTTTTGGCTTGATGGTTCCCAGATGTTGTAGATCCCCCCCCTGCCCCCCCCACCCCTCCTTCCCCTCAGTTGTTACTCTGCAGTGGTGAATACACAGGAGCCCAGTTAGCCATGCAGGACAGATGGGTCAGTGGCGGTGTGGAGATGGGCCTCTTGTGGAACAGGGGAAATAGGAGGCGAGAGGCATCCTCTCCTCCCAACAGCCACAGGGTAGAGAGGGCAGACCTGGCTAGGTTTTCTTATCCTCTCTCCACCTCAGGCAATCTCAGAGGGCACGAGGACGTTTATGTGTGAGTGTGTGCGTGTGTGTGGATGTGCACATTGTGTGAATGTATACGTGTACCATGCAGGTACGCACGTGCTCTCACATGCAGGCTTTTTTGTGCAATGACCACAAACTGCTGTAAAAACTACGAGGAAGTGAATAATAGTAATAATATGATGGCAAGATGCGTAACCATATGAAGAAGTAATGTGCATTTCTACCAAACGCTGCAGCGTCTACATTGCAGACTGCAGAAAGCAGGTGCCTGCTCACACTGTAGCCAGTGCTGAAATTCTGACGCTGCTAAATTTATAGCCCCTGGCTGCAGCCAGCCGTGTTTCAGGATGACGGCGTGTTCCTCGTACACCTATCTGCTAAAACGCTTACACTCCTCGGCTGTGCTCCACACTGCCTCTGCTGCCTCAGTCCTCCTCAGACGCACAAAGTGTTGTGGCCGTATATTAGCAAGTTGTTGACTGGCCACTGAAGCACACATTTGTCAACATATTAGAAGGTGTCAACACTTGAACAACAGCCCATTAGCCCACCCACCTCAGTTCACTGCCACTTGCGTCCTTCCACCTTTTATTAACTCAGGTATTACAGGAAGGGAACCCATTAGCCTAGGTGGTAATGGACGAGATGTTTGTGGTTTATGGTTAACTTTTAATGAATTTGTTGTTGTTTCAATTAGCTCAGTTATTATCAGCTACTTTTCAGGAACACATTAACTAATCCCATCACATTTTACAGTTCACAATTTAACGGTACATGTGAGAGGGAAACGTTTGCCAGTGCAGTAAAAGGCATGTGCCACATTGGTGCATCTACAGTAACAGTAGTTTTCCTTACATCTGCTCGGATTAGAGGTGCACTGTGTGGTGAGCTGGATTCAGCGTTCTTATCCCAACTTTGTGAGTCAAAGCTGGGAGGCTCAGAGACAGTAAGCCCTCTTGTTAG
Source organism: Pempheris klunzingeri (assembly GCF_042242105.1). NCBI lineage: Eukaryota > Metazoa > Chordata > Actinopteri > Acropomatiformes > Pempheridae > Pempheris > Pempheris klunzingeri. The sequence continues at coordinate 28,957,323 of NC_092018.1, forward strand.
AGAGGGGTTGAGAAGGCTGTTTTATCACCTAATTGTGAATTGATGTTCAAGTGTTCACACATATGCTCATTTCTAGGCTGAGGGGTTTCTGTATCCTTCTGGGCGCTTTTAAACCCCGAGCCACACGAAGGGAATATTTCACAGAAGCCCTCACTTAATTTGTGGTCATGGTTGCCAGATATGGAGAAAGACATTCTATCTCCCTAGAGTAGGGTGGATATCCTCCTCTGGATGGGGTGGGGGGAGGGTATTTTTGGAGCATCTCATGGCTATTACTGGGGACCTGGGGATGGGAGTATGCTTGTATGTGTGTGTGAGTGTGTGAGTGTGTGTGTGTGTGTGTGTGTGTGTGCGTGCGATGTGAAGGAGGGGATTCACATGATCAGGATTCCACAGCTGGCTCATGTCACTCCTTTGACCCTTTCCCCCCCACGTATCCCCCACAAAATAAAACGTCTAGACTGCGCTCTGCGTCCCGCCACTTCACACAAACAGACAAAAAGGCGCACGGAGAGATAGACAAGATAAACGAAGCCGTAACTTTCTCTTTTCCTTTAGGACTCAGTTCAAGAGACTTGCTCTTCATGGCAAGACACGGTGTCTATTAAGCCCATTAATAAATAAAGAAAGGCAATAGCGCCACCAAAGAAATAGATATCACACTATTACTTATTTAACCGCCCTGCTGAATTATTCATTGTTTATTTCAAATGATCTTTTTTTCAAGTGTACACTTTCAGCTTGGGTATCCCATGTGAGCGCTACCAGCGGCAGATGATTTGGACAGCCAAGTTCAACTTGGATGAGTTTGTGAGGGAGAATGTGCGGCTGCCGGTGCAAAACTACTGCAGGGGGTTGGGGAAAAGATCCTTGATGATCGTGTTACTGACATCAAAGAATAAGTACACCAAAGTCAACAGCCAGGCAGCATTAAACACCCCCTGAAAGACAGACAGTGACACGCACTCTCTCTCTTCCTCTCTCTCACACTCATTTACTCTCTATGTCTTCCTCACTCTGTTCCTGAAACACTCAGGGTCCGTGGAGAGAGATAAATTATGGGCCTAGTGGCTTTTTGAAGTCTGCTCGGCATCAACACCAATAAACGCCAAGCATGGCCCGCCTCCCTGCTCCTAAATTAAGTACTTATTACCTCTGGTGTGACTTGGCCATGTGGACCATAGCAACGTCTGGGCAGGGCTGAAGGCCTGGGGTCGGCAGTGATGAGAGGCAGTGGGAACAAGCGGAGCATATGTCCTCTAATGAAATAAAGACCTCGGCTATATACAAGCTGAATGATTTATGCTGATGCACGGTGACCTCTGAGGATTCATGAGTCAAACCTTGTGCGTGACTTCTTCACTCCCTGGCACACATGTCCTAATGGATAGTTATCATTCAGCTCTTCCATAGCGTGTTGTTTGTCGAGAGTGTGTAATTTTCATACCTCTTGTTGGCGCACACTTCAAATTAATCATCATCACTAAAAAATTCTCATCAAGCTAATGATTGAAACCACACGACAGGCCTTCAGTTAGCTGGATGACGTAAGACAACGCTTTGATTTGAGGTCTGGGGCAGTCATGTAAGATGGGTTCTGCAGAACTATAAACTAATATCAGTAGGGCAAAAAAAGAGAAATCGGCAGCTTAAAACAAAAGAATGGAGAAGTGCCAAAGCACACTGGAGAGAGGAGAGTGAAGTTGAGGGAGAGCAGGCGGCTCATTCTCTTGGAGCACCCTTTAAAGTAGTGCCAAGGCCCTCTCTATGGTGCCATTGCACTGCATCTGCCTCTAGGGAAAGACGAGGTATTGAGCCCATACCTCCTCTCCTCTCCTCTCCTCTCCCCTCCTCTCTCCTCTCCTCTCCCCTCCTCTCCTCTCCTCTCCTCTCCTCTCCTCTCCTCTCCTCTCCTCTCCTCTCCTCTGCTCTCCTCTCCTCTCCTCTCCTCTCCTCTCCTCTCCTCTCCCCTCCTCTCCTCTCCTCTCCTCTCCTTGCCTGACACACGCCTGTCTGGCTGCTGCACCAGGGAGATTGTATAATCCAAGTGTGTAAAACAGTCTTTTACGGCATTGTTAAGATTTACTATTGGAGTAAATAACAGTGGAAGACGGGGCTTTTAAATGGAACCCAATCAATATGTCAGAGGAGGCTGCAGTAGAGGACAGGGCTGTGTCTGACTCCACACACAGGTGGATGGGGCAGATCAGTGAGCAGCACATCAAGGAATACCAAAAACTTTTAACCCTCAACATGTTACCTCAGCAAAACCTGAACATGATCAACATTTCTATATTTTGGATGGTGAACTGCTACCCAACCCGCAACACAAGATCAAGCAGAGTGAAAGTTAAACAGGACATTGCGGGGTCATAAACTTGTCATAGAAGATAATGTCTCCAACTTGTGTGGCATAATATGTAACATTGTCAAAGATGAATAATATCCATACCCACAAGCATACACACCAACACATGCTGGTATAAATTCAGCACACTGCTGTGCAGAGACATGCAGACATGCAATAAATTTCAAACCCTGTGAAAGCAACGTAGGCACACACACACACACACACACACACACACACACACACACACACACACACACACACACACACACACACACACACACACACACACACACACACACACACACAGCCACACAGCCCCTATAGACTCACACATTCACACGGAGACACCCCGGCCTCATGAGCAATAAATCGCACAGCCCATCTAACAAGTTCATTTCCGGAGGCCAGAGAGGATGGGTCCTCTGACTTTGGAGTCAGCAGCCTTGTGAGGATCAATGGCAAGAGACGGAGAGCGAGGGGCAAGGAATCGAGCTGAGATACAAAAATCAATCAGCAATTTAATCGCTTCGGGAGAGGAAGACAGAAAAAAAGAGGACGGGAGAATTCCACCGCTTTTTTACTTAAAAAAGCAACACTTTGATTTAACCCTTTGACATGAAGTATACATCTCTCAGTTTTATTGAAGCTCTTCTCTATGACAGCAGAGGCTCCAATGGGAGCAGATCTATTTTCAGACAGATCACACAAATACTGTTTCTCTCTACAGTCTTAGATAAGACTTGGTTAATGTGTCAGGAATAGAGTATGGCATAAATGAGAAATTCCATTGTAGAAATGTATCTTTTAACTACATGCATGCTTTTGTCAAAGCTTGCACACAGTCATTATGCTCAATGTGGGAGTGGGAGCAACTTTGCTGACAGATGCAGATAAATAAATACCCTATTCTTATGAGGTCAGGGGTGAGCTGTTTGTGAACAGGCATTTTACTGGGGATGGTAAAAGTGCTTGATGGAGGAAAATTTCTGTAGAGAAAGTGGTTGATTTGAGGCTGGGTGTTGAAGACGAACTCCTTTAGGTCAATGTCCGAGGCTTGGAATTGACACTATTGAACGAGCAAGCTTTAGACTAATAAAATGAGTGACAGCCTCTGGCTGCAGAATCGAAGATATAGATCCTGTGAGGGGAAAAAAAGCAAGCTGGAAAAAAGAAAACATAGAACCACTCCTCAAATAAGCTTGGCTAGAGGAAGAGACTTAATAGAAAGGGAGTGAGTTAATTGAAAAATGTTGCCATCTTTCTGTGAATGCCTGGGTGTTTAAGTGTGTATGTTTTGCATCTGTGCCTCGGAGTGTGTCCATTTATGTTTTTTAATTCAAACAAGCATCTAAATATTATAGTGTATAATAATACAGTGTATTTGTCTGAACTCAGGAAGTTTAGTTTCTTTGCATATATAATGTTGAAGGCTTGTGTGGCTTTGTGTATTTGCACAAGTCACTGCTTGTGTGCCCAAGTAACTGTTGGTATATGTACATATGTGTGCCCACATGCACATATATATATATTTGTGTGAGTGTGTGTGTGTGTGTGTGTAGATTGGTGGGGTGTAACAGGCTGATTCCTCCAGAACTCAGCCATTGCTGAAACTTAGCAACAGGAGCCAGGGGCCTCCCTCCCCAGAGAGGCTGGCTGCCGAGACACATTCATTACCAGCCCAGAATCTTGGGCTGGATTAAAAATTCATGCTGTTTACAACAACAAAAGGCCCCCCGTTAAAGAATATGAGCCCTTCTGAACAATGGCTCCACCAAACCGTGAGCAGATCGCTGACATCTCAAAGGAGACCAGCGGTTGTGTATTAGTGTGTGTTTGAATGTGTGTGCTGCTAGCAGCTAGTGTTGTGCCTTCTCAGTGTATGTACACACCCTCACAGGCAATGGTGATATAAATAATGATACTGTTTACTGCAGCAGAGAGTGAAAACAGCTTAAGGGCACTTGAATAAGGACACGATTCCCTCAAAGTCTTGCGCCTTGTCATGCTGTTTACACCCATAATAAAGGAGCATGTATTCTCAATGTGCTGCATGTGTGTGTAGGTGTCTGTGTGCTTTCCTTGGAATGAGCTGGATTTTGTGCCGAGTGTGTGACCCTGTCTCTGCTCGGCTCATTGACAAACGCCTGTGTGCTGTGCTGTCGGCTGATTTGTTGGCAAAGGGACCGCGCTTATGAGCTCTATTCAGTGTTAATTAGCACACTCCACAGCGATCATTATATCAGGTTCCTGTGGTGACGTCTGATTGCATTGTCCCTATGGGGGGGCGGGGGGGGGGGAAACTTCACCAGTGGGGGAGCACCACACATAGTACACACACAATTTTTTTCTCTCACACGACCACACACCTAAGCTCATAAGTAAGGTGGCACAGAAATCCTGTGCATGCACATAAAAACATACTGTACCGCATGACCGCACTGAAAAACACAATGTCAAGATGCACCGAAGTGAAATACACAAGGATATAAAAGGGGAAAAGCACAGGGGTGCATAGGCAGGCGCTCACATGAACAGATACCCCCCATTCCATTAATGTCACACCGAACAGGTGCAAGGTCAAAACACGACGCCAATAATAGATGCTCCTCATCATTCTCAGAAATAGTTCTCTCATAGCCACTAAATGTTTCAGTAAGGTTGTGTGCTGTTTGTATTACTGTGACGTGGACGAGGTGAGAGGCCGTGTGTGCACAGGTCAGGGAGATCTCCTCTGTGTGCGCCCAGCCTTGACCTTTCACCTGTCTTCTCCATCGGAGACACACTGAAAACGGCGCAGGGGCTGACAGCACATTGTTGTGCTGCCTTGTTCTCATAGGCTGCTGTTTTCTGTTATTTCTGCCTGTATTTAGTTTGTTTTAAAAGACAAGTGACCATGCAGAAATAGGCTACAACAGCAGCACACGCTCAGGGCATTACTTATTTTTGACATATATATATGAAAACTGTGGCCTTCAAATGCCACAATTTAAAAAGGTTAGTCACTGCAGCTCTCTGTTGGGAGAGCTCACAGAGTTGATAAGATGGTGTTATTTCATCAGGACACTGTGTCCTAACAACTTGTGGCAATTCCTGAGGGGGCACTGGCTCATGAGTCCAGTGTCATTGCATGATGAGGAGGAATGGGGGTGACTGTCACCCCCCAAACTAACATCATGTGCAGGACACCTGTTTTTTTCTGTGGACTGCTCTCAAGGGGGCCTGGTTCAGGTTTCAGCATGATTTTCCAGAGTTCAACAACTGCCATCTCCCAGCCCTGGCATCCCACTGTAACACTGACTGACTGACAGGAGGCTACCACTGACTGTCATGTGCTCTACAGCACTGAGACTTTCTCATCATGGGGCTGTCATCAGTGTAGCTCATCTACTGGAATAGCAGTCCTCTCGGTGTGTGTGTCAGTGTGTGTGTGTGTGTGTGTGTGGCGCACACAAGCATTGATTATGTGTTCTTGTTTTTGTTTTTTATATGTACAGGCAGTATAAGCTGCATGAATTTATTTCTTACAGTTCAGCTGGCAGCATGCTGCACTTCATGTGTTTAGATTGTCTATAAGGAAATAGTCAGTGGCACTGCAGTAATTCAACTTGTGGTTCATTATACATTTTGATTAAAAAGTTTGCACTCCAAAACAAACGTAACCAAATCAGTGATGTTTAGAGAGTGTGGTACGAATTAAGCACAGAACTGTTTGGTGACCTCAGATGAGAGATGATATTTAGGGAAGATCTTGAAAAAACAGAAATTAAATCCAAGTATACATTTGATTTTTATAATATAGAACAGACTGAAGTTAATCTCTCATCAGAACCGTTAGAATGACACAAGTTATTTTGTACACTATAAAGAGTTATGTCAATCTTTATATAACAAATCATGTCTCTGTGATTAATAATCAGGTTTGCCTTTGGATGCAGTGCTTCATAAAAGTGTGCTGCAACATTAAAAAGCCCATTGTTTTAAATTACCTCATCCGAACATGTGAATTCATGTTGCTTACAAGGAATGAGTCTCTGTTAGACACGGGCCTCGGGCAAAAGCGAATAATTCATTCAAGTCCTTGAAATTCACTACATTCGGGAAGACTTAATTGAAGCCCTGGGTTGGTGTTACAGTCAATGAGAGAAAATAGTGTAATGTAGCACAAATTCATTTTACAAAGTCGTGTGTTTGTGCTAATCCAATTTATGGTTGAAGGGTGGCCTGAAGAAAGCCTTTAGTTATGCTTGTTTGTAGTCACTTTTGGCCACTTGATGCAGCGTTCTGGGTTGGGACCCATCACTCCCTTGTAGATGTAGTACTAAAGATTGCCCTGCCAGCAGCTCCAGCGCCCTGACTGCTCATCCTCATTCAAAGCCTCAATCTTCAAGAGGCACAGGAGAGGCCACTTGATCGCAGCGGCTGAATAAAACTAGAGGAATACGATCCTGATGCTAAGCAGGTAAATGCAAAAGAATGAGCCAGCCTCTTTGTCACCTAGGAAAGAGCAAGTGGCTTTTGTATTTGTGAATGAAGCTGAGATCGTTCTATGAATACTCCCCTCGCTTGCCTCCCCGTGGGATTGAAATGCCAACTATCCCTCCATTCCACCCCTCGTTGCCCTCAGCCCTTCGCCGTCGCTCCCTAAATGCGAGCCCCTAACTTACACAACTTGAAAGGGAGACAGAGAGAGAGACAACACACAATTTTACACTTGCGTGCACACAAACAAATAAGGCAATATTGATTGGAGCCACGGCTGCATTCACACTGATGCTCCTCTCAATAGATCAGTCATGCTCTTGCAGCTCGCCCTGCTGCAGCCCTGCAGTTTAACACTGCTAGCCTGCTCCAAAGGACACATTCAATCCACCTGACACCTAGATAGCCCTAATAACCTCCCATACACAAACACTGTTCTCCTTAGAGCACAAACAAGCTCCGAAAGTCTGATTGTGATTGTTTATCAAAATGTTGGCAATTCTAGTTCTAATATTACAATAACAAAACCCCATTGGTCTCTGTGGGGACATTGTTCACTTGCTGGGTTAAAGCACAGGCTCAGTTATAGAGCAGAAACCCCCAAAGACTATTTCAATACGTCAGAGTCTTGATAAACATGTGGCATGAACGGTAAATACTGATAAAAGGTTACTAAATTAAAAGAAGACTCAAATCAAATGAATAATTTGAGAAGAATGTCCTTTCATGTAAGTCCATGTTACTTAAGAGCTGCTATCACATCCGCTGATAACTTCACTGTTTATTTACAAGTGGCGTTATTCAGTTTTTCTGAGATGTGTTTGTATTGTCACATTAAGGCCACATGGAATTAACTCTACTTTGGAGCTCAAGCGTCGATAGTCACACTTACTTGTCAGCCAAAAGACACATTTTCCGTCACAAAGTGTGGGAGTGGCAGTTGGTTCACACTGCCACCAACCCATAGAGTGGCTGACTCCTCTGAGGGGGTGAAAGCTGAATCATAACGTCGACTCTTTCTGCCGCAAAAGGGCCAGGAGCTTCCTTCCTCTGCCTGTCCTGAGGGTGGAGTTGGTTGATTTGGAGAATGTCAACCAGAAATGGTGTTTCACACGCATACACAATATGCACAGACACACACGTAGGGCTCGTTTCATGCTTTTACAAATCTGCAGCGATATGCTTGCATGCTTGTGAGAAAGACAGCTGCATGCGTGTAAACATGTGAATGATACAAGCAGAAAAAACGTGATATGCAATTTCTGTTTGACCTTTTGCAGATCAAATTCCCCATAGCACTGTGCTTGTCTGTGCATTTTGAGATAATGTCAATTGTTTCTTGTTATTGTTTCTCATAGAGATCCATAGGACGTATCTAATCTCTATTCCTTATAAAGTTTGTCTCATTTGCTCCTAAATCCCCCCCCCCCCCCCCCCCCCCCCCCCCCCTCAGACCCAGCCTCTCTCTTCCACCTGTGCAGTTCTCATAGAAGTTGTCTGTGGCTACATCTGTTGCCTGCGTGGCTCGTCTGCAGATAATGATAATGACTCATTAAGGAGGCTAGTGCCCCTGTTTGGGGTAGTCCACACACACACACACACACACACACACACACACACACACACACACACACACACACACACACACACACACACACACACAAGGTTCTGTGCAGGTCCTGCTGGTTTCTTTAGTATGTCTGCATTTACATACATGCTAACATGTATACGAAGATGTACAAGCTGGCATGTAAATGTCCCTCTTGTGTAAGCAACACAAAGAATTTACAGACGAACTATGCTGACTCTAAAACATCCATCAAATACATAATTGTCACCTATTCCCCACAAAAGAGGCGCTGTAGTGATGATTTTGAGAATAATTGCTCCGTTGAGGACATTTTTAGAGCTTAAAGAGAATCATGTTTGTGGTGTGTTTGCTTGATTGACAGATGTCTAAGTCCCATCACAGTCAACTGTGGTGGCTGCCACTTATTCCTCCCACCTCCGCTCCACCAAGGCTTCCTCCTCCTCAACCAAAATTGGATTTTGTGGCTCTTGCATGGCTCCACAAAGATGACGGTGGCAAGCAGTAAACCCAACTTAAAGCTTGAAACCATCCCATCAGGAACGTATGAGTGATGGCATAGATGATAAATGTAAGTCTGTGATCTGTACCCACAGTTATACCAAAGCCACCACCAGTAATTGGTTAAGACGGCAGTGTTGCTAGATGGTCCTCAGGATTTGGATTCCTTTAAAGCGGCAAGTGAACGTAATGATTTAATATTCTGAGGTTATGCAGTGAATCACATCAATCAGCACTTGGGTCTTTCTTCTTCATCAGCTGACAAAATGATGTGGGGTGGAGAATAATGATGTGACTGGGTGACCACAAACTACTGTATGTAAGACCAGAAGAGACTGGGTGTTGCTGCGTGTATAATGAAACACTACAGTGAGGCCAGCAGAATATTTTGGCAAAGAATCGTTGTTTCTGCTGTAGTTTTTTTGTTTTGTTTTGTTGTCAGACATAGATTCAAATATCTAATGTAATCTGTGCTAAAACATGTATTTTCTTGAAAACAGGCCACTCCTCTCTCTTAGAAGACAAACACAAGAATGCACACATGGTCAGGTCTTTTAGCACCTGCACACACACACACACACACACACACATTATGGGGGTAAAATGGTCACATAACAGATGTAGATACAACAACAATGACAAATCACACTAGATTATTAATGCAGTCCACATTCACACAAACAGCTGGTTTTCTGCCTCTGTGATAACAGTGATACAAGTCACACGGACGTGCATGTGCAGTTGTGTGATTGACACACAAACATATGCACACACACACACATGCATGTTCTAGGAGTCACGTGTGTGCATGCACGTGCATCATGGCCGAGTCGAACTGATCACACACAGATACAAATACGTACAAACGTGGGACTTTTGGTAAATAATAACGCAGGCGTTTGTTCATGCAGGTTGTCCTCTCTGAGCCTTTTCACCCCCCCTCCTACACATACCTACGCAGACACACATCCGCACGCAAACAGACACACACAGACAAAACCCTGCGTTGCCCTGCCTCCTCCATGACACCTGCACTGTAACACTAAGGTGTTTACAGGAAACACCATTCCAGTTGCTCTTGTGTTTTGCTGTTAAGGCCCCTGGGGGATAGAGGCCGCCTCACTATGGAGCAGCCCTGTATGTGTCTGCTCATGTAGGACATGCCCCGTACATGCACGCACAGCCAGCATCTCATGCCTGAGTGAGTCTGCTGGCGGACCCTGGGCTGGGAGGGCTGCCGAGTGCAGCCTGTACGGGCAGGAAAGAGTTAAAGCGCCACATTCCTGAGTTTAGAGGCTGTAACTAATATGGGAGTTTATAAGTGGAGGAGTTGGAGGCTGAGCGCGGCGTAGGTGTTCGCATCTAGAGGAGACAGTGTCTGTCTCTCTCTCTATCTGACTAAAGCACACACACGTGCACACAAGCATTCTGACACTCGAACATGCAAAGACACACACATGCACACACGCTTAAAAAATGCATAGATACAATAACAGACACACCTGCATACGCTCGTTTGTTACTTCTCACCTGTGTTCAGCAGAGTGTTTTTATCCCTCCGGTTAGTGGTTACATATCATTACTTTCAAGCATAATTGATGGTTTTGGTGATAAGTAACACAACCCTGTCACTGTCTTATTTACTGTGGGTTAATTGTATTTTGTAGCTGGGTATTTATGATGGCATATTTGATTAGATTTTTCGATGCGTTCTGCTTCTGTAGGGTAATATTGGTGTTTATTTTGAATATCAAAATCCAGGTGAAAATCAATTTAAACAGATCTACTCCTTTAAAAAACAAAACAAAAACACATGAATGAAATCCTGAAAAGTCAAGTGATAGATTGAGCCAAGAGGGAGGGATGATAGATTTAGCATATATTCAGTATGTGATTGAGGGTATTGTGGCAATACCTTGTGCAAAGCAAACACACAGTCACAAATCCCTATTCGTGTTCTCGCATAAATGAGCACAATTTCCAAAATACTGGAATATTCCTTTATCTAATTTTGACGTGATGCTTTTCTGTTGTTTAAATGGACCTGTAACACAACAGTCCTCCATTCAGATTGGTGTCGTGATTTCAGACAGTTAACTATACGTTGTTCTGTGCGACTCTGAGGCTTCACCATAAATATCTCTCTGTTGCTTGTGGCATCTGAAATTGCTATTTACATAGCTCTTAACATAGTATTGTATTGTAGCGTGAGCTGTGCCTTGAATGGCAGAAGGGAAGGAGAGCAGGGTTAACAAGTGCAAGGCAACGGCCCACAGTGCAAAGCTTGTCACTCACAGAAAAAGAACCCCCAGATTGTTCAGTAGCCTATGAAGTGTCAAGACGATGTGGAATGTCACTTTCAGGTTTCAGGAGCTCTGAAGGCCACAGGTTTAGCATCTTTTCCTCTCTTTACCCTGCCTGGTACATTCCTCTCCGGTGGGATGGACGTAGGGAGTTGTTGCACACACAGTGGGTTGTATCTGGATTTCATCACCACTGAACAATCCTGCTCCCTGTTAACTCATACAGAGAGAGGTAAGTGAGGCAAGAGCTCTTTAAAGTGAGAGCTGTCGCAATCAGTGTTTAAATACTGATCTTTAAAGAGAGTGACAAGGGTTGTGGTACATCAAAACCACCAGGGCATTTTTACAGTGACAGCTGAAGTCACTGGTTTATCTCAGTCATTACTCAGCTGCTTTATGGTTGATGGTGATTTGTATGTTCATACAGCATTGAAGGAAACTAATTTTGGTTACAGACCTTGTGACTAGTTGGATCATCCAGCATCTGCTCACTGATTAGCAGGTCGTGACCAGGCGTAATCCTGTTTTGTGCAAAGCCAAACATTTTCTCTAAAGCAAACTACACCTTTGTTTTGCTCTTTCCTCTATTGTAACATTTGGTATTTAAATACAGATACAATGAATGCTAATTGGAATGTGAAAACACTGCCAAAAGCAATTGTTGCTGTCCAGCAGCGTAGCAGCCAGATTTGAAGTAACAAAAATTCTCACCCAACAAACAGGTTTTCAGTTGCCTGGTACTGGGGCTATTTCAACAGGAAGAAAAACAATGGAATAATGACTGAAAGAGAAAAATATTGACAAATATCCCCTGCAATGTATGATTGTGGAGCCCCATTCGTTTATTGCCTCAACCCCCTTCCCTCACCCCCACCTCAATCCCCCCACATTACAGCCATTTACCTAATTGGATAAAACGACTCCTGGATGTAAGCCAAAGGGGTTTTATAGTCCATGTTTGCGATTCGGATGTTTGATTATAAGCTCTCTTTGATAATTACTCCCAGTTTGCTACCAGCGAGCCGGGCCCACTCTCTTTATCGCTTCCTCGCCGTGCTGTGAGCAGCAGTTGTGTGTGCCCAAAATCAGCCACCGGGCTGTAAAAGGTACCACAGCATGCCTTCTGGGCCCAACATCATAGGCGTGTTTCGTGCCCAGTTTACCGAGGCTAATTATCCCTAATTCGAGGTAATGGCGTGATCAAGTGTGTGCTATTATCACAGATCCCCACTCACCCTCCTCTTTCAAACTGCTAGTCCTTCAAAGGTTAGCATTCCCTCGCTTTGTTGTGTTTCTGCTGATTGGTCCCCTGTTTCCACTTCCTCCACACTAACACATTCCATTCTTTATTCCCATCTGTTCGTTTTAGTCCGAACCGCTTTACATTCACATGCATCTGAAACACAGTTAATGCATCAAGGATTCATGATTGTAAGTGAGAGAGATAGCTAGCCTCACCTGCACCGGCCCTGAGGGGGTCCTTGAAGCTGATGTGGTTATCAGTGCGCTAAGAGGGAAGGAGACATAATCCATTCTGTGGCACATGGGGGTCTTTCATCGACCTTTCCTGCTCTGAAAGAGTCTTTCCTGCAGGTCTCACCCAGGGCTGCGATATGGCCAGTCTTTGCTGTCCCTCCAGCCTGGCTGATATGGCCCAGCTCTATTAGGTCTTGTCTGCATGCTTGAGCTCATGTCAGTTATGGAGCCTGTCTACCCAGAGGGCATTAGTTGGCAACTCTGGAAGGTAAAGACCCTAAGGACATATTGAAAACTTGGAAATTATTATAACTTAGTACACTTTCTTAGTATAGTGTTGGGAAGCCAAGAAGCAGCTCCTTCCTTATTATGCTTGGTTCAAACTTTAAACTTTTTCTGCACATTTGCTTCACACATAAAGTGAAAGGTTAGGAGCGAATTTGAATCATTCACACGTGTTTCCATTTTGTTTTCATTTTCAGATTGAAACTGCGAATCTAACGTACAATTTTGCTCTTTTTTTGAATTGGAAAGTTCTAGATGTTGGAGTTGTTTTGACACCAAAAGATGGGTTGACCACAGATTTTAATTACACCTGCATTCTTTAATCTTTTTTCTCTCTAACGCTCTTTAAAATCCTGTCTAAGATGAGTTAAAACTGAATGCTTTTTCTGTACTTCACTTTCTGTCACACTTGCATGCATGTGTGTATAAACAAACACGTAAACACACACACACACACACACACACACACACACACACACACACACACACAGCACCAGTGATTACCATTGTTCTAATCCTTTTATTTTATTTCCCTCCCCATCGTTGCCTGCTCTTTGGCAGCCGACATGCAAATGTGGTGGGTAATGAGCAGAAACAGGCATTGAGAAAAAAGGGGGTAGGAGAGAGAGAGAGAGAGAGAAGGAGAGAGAGAGAGAGAGAGAGAGAGAGAGAGAGAGAGAGAGAGAGAGAGAATTTCTATGCCTCTGAACAATCAAAAGAGCAGCACTCCCCCATTCTTTGTACTTTCCTTTGGCTTGTGAGTGTGTGTGTGTCTGTGTGAGTGTGTGAGTGTGTGTGTCTGTGTGTGTGTGTGTGGTGTGTTGGTGGGTGGGAGGGGGGTGGGGAGGGGTGTTGCTGTCATGTGTCTGACAGATATTGAAGATAATTGTGCGCTTTCTTCGTCTTGCCTGTGTAATTCCACTGCTGCTGCAGCTTGAACAACACTCACCTGGGCAGAAAAGGAGGGTAAGGCGGACACGAAAGGGAGTTGCAGAGAGTGGGGGTTGGTGTGAGGAAGAGGAACACACTCTAGTTACTGCTGTTAGTGAAATCTATTTTATAGTCAGAGTGGATTCATGGGTTTTGTCCTGTTGAAGGTGTTGTGCTGCACAGAATGCTGATTGCTCCTCCGGTGTGTTGGAAGAGGAGGCAGCCTTTACTGACATATAGGCATGTTTAGGTCTTCTTAGAAAGTTTGCCTGGTCTGCGGCTCCTTCGGTGAGCAAAAAGAGTCCCCGTGGTGCTGCGGTAGGAAAGCACAGGGTGAAGTCATGGAGACCCAAGTTGCAGAACAGGTGTCTCATTGGGTGGAATACATTTGAATGACAAAAACCCAGGAGAGGATTATTCAGCCATCTCCAACCCTGGATGGAGGGCATCTACTATTAATGAGATGGAGGGATTCAGATTTCCAGACCAGCTCCTGGCTACGCATGGGAGCTCTGCACTGTTAAAATGTTGACTCTGGGGAACAAAAGCATTCAGGTGGGTTCGTGTCCTGGAAGTTCCTTAGCATTAGTTACGATGAACTGCTTGCACTGAACACTCTCCAGGCACTGGAACATTTAACATTTCTGCATAACAGATACGAAGAGGAGTCTGTACAATAATCTGATGTTAAGAAAGGGCTAAAAATAACGTCGTTTGTGGACCTTGTTTTGACACTGCCTGCAATGTCGATGTCAGACTGAAACTAAACAGAAAAGATTCACAAATTAGTCTTACTAGTGTTTTAATTTGCTGTGTTAAACAAGTGGGACGTGCACACACATTCATGAACACATTGTAACACAAAGGCAGAGAGGACACAAAGCGAGCACAAGTCAAACACGTGTGGACTGCAAAATAGTCTAACCCAATGATTGCCTGCACTCTGGAATGTATTTAACATACTTTGCCTTGATTAAAGATACCTATCACCATCTTATTCATGTTGATGAAGTAATCTGCTGCAACAGCCGATTGAAACAAGCTGAGAATTATTGTTGGTACCAAATGGTGGAAAAAAAAAAAATGAAAGAAACAGAACTTGAACTCAGCCCCTGCATCTGTTGTTTTTTCCTAAGTTCTAGGAAAGCTGTGGAATGGGAAGAAGGCCGACTGTAGCCTCGCTTCTCCTCCTCCTTTCGGCCCAGACTTCTTCAGTGATTCCACTGACCCCTCCTCTTTTTAGGCAATGCTGAAAACACTGGAATATGCAGCCAAATCAAACAATGGTGGGTCCCATTGCTAAGCAGTGTCTAGAAGGACTGGGCCGGCCTCCAAGCCTGTGGTCACTGGAAACACTGGTGAATGCTGGGATAATACCAGGCTTTAACAGAAGCTTGCTCCACCCACATGTACACACTGATGCACTGCGAGTGCACAGACCCACACATGGACACTACAGCATGCTCAGTGGCAGATTTGGTCCTGGCGGCTCAACATTGGCTCCTCTGCTATACTTTGTCCATCAGACTCTTAGACACACCAGACTGCTTCTGTGCTGTTAGCTGTGATGAAATGCTGCTTCAGCCTCTATTTTTAGCCGAGAGGTGAAGTCACCTGTCCACAATAAGGTCAGACTGTGACTGTGACACTGTACGTGGTGGCTTCAGGACTCTATTCAATCAATGGGCTGCAAGTTCATCCTCTAATTACTGCAGTAGGCTCCCTCACCTTCTCTCTGCAACTTATCAATAACACACTTCCTTTTCTTCCCCGTGAGCCATAAATCTTTGGTGCTGAGCTTCCTTCAGTCTCCAAGTAAACGGCCTAGAGGAAGCCTGGACACATGTGTTAACAATCGTTGACAGGTCCGCCCCCCCCCCTCGGTAAAGGCCGTTGGAGAAGAGAACATGTTTACGTTTTCTTGTTGCTCCACTGACTTACCAGCATTGCAGTTTGTCTCCATGCTCCTTGTTTCTATCTGTATCTTTACCTCTCTGTGCTCCCTCTCTCTTGCTCTCTGCCCCCCCCGCGCCCCTTCTCCTGTATATCTGTGTTGTTGTCTCCCATGTTTCTTTCTCTTTATGGTCCTTTCTCTTCTTTCCCGCTCTCTCTCTTTCTCTGCCAGAGGGTCAGGATTATGTCTAGAGTAGGGGGAGATAACCTGTAGGCCATGGATGAAGGGATTTGGAAGATGGAAAAGTTTTCTTTTTTTAGTTAAGGTGGGAGGGAAGGGTAGAGCGATGCCGCATGCAGGATGGAGCTGTTGGATTTATCACCATATGGAAGGTGAGACATCAAGGAGAGAATGACGCATGGTTGAAAAGAGGAAAACCCGCCCAGAACACATGCTCATCAAAAACAGACACGATGCTCACAAAATAAGCATTTTATAATATTCAGTATAGCCTCAACAACAAAAGGAATTACAGGCTGCTAATCTTAGAGTATACGTAATTCTCTGGGTCTTCAGCAATGCAGCCAAACTGAAAAGTTAACAGTGACAACCTGTGCTCTACAGATAGAGAAAACTGAGGAGAGAAAGGGGAGTAATAGTTAATGTGAAGGATTAGAGAGCTGGCTGAAAAAGCAACAAGGCTTCCTCTCGTCTCTTTTATCTCCAAGGTGCAGATCCAGAGGGTTGACACAGGGAAAAAAGGGCCATGTCATGACACCACTGCGCACCCACATTTACGCACACACACACTTATACGCACTTTTTTTTGGAGACATTATTTTATATTGTCCTCTCTTTGTTCTGCTCTACATGGATCGGGACAGCACTGAACAATGAGCTCATGCAGGCTGAGCGATTCCAGCATCCAGGTGATGCTCCCGGGACACATCCCCGCGTGCTGTCCTACATCTGAGAGCTCCTGTGTCTTTGAACCCAAACAGGGTGTGGCAATCCCATTACCTGCTTGTCCCCGTGCTGTCTGCTCACTGCACAAGAACGGGGCTTTTAAACGGACAGGTGGTGCCGTAGCCAAGTTGACATGCAGAGGTACAATATACATTGCTGTCCTAGCACTGAAATTACAGTGAGGTTAGATTTCACGGTACAGATAGAGGGTGCAGATAATGGAGGTCATACACGGGACGCAGCACGCATCACTGATGCACTTCACACCAGGAGCTGTTGGGCAAATTCAAACTTTTTTTGCAGTGCTCAGGAATTTATGATGGAGGGGAAAAAGACACATTCATTTGAATCCTGTCAAAATTACTGAAAAATGCTCTAATGGCCATTAAAATAATTTCAGATTCATTTATTCAACAGACACAACATGTATGGTGCATGATGTCTCCAGTAGGAACAAAAGATGGCCTTACAGCTTCCAATAGTTCAGGAGAGAAAAATTCTTGCATTGTGCATTGTGATATAATCTTTCATGGAAGGGAAATGCGATTCTTTTTTATCATTTACAATAATAAAACCAAGATTCTCCCTTTGAATTTAGAAAAAAAACCCTGATGTCCAGAGGACTCTCTAATATTTTCCAGTTTCTTACCCAATAAAAATATAGAATTTTTTCCCGTGTAAGATGATACTCTTCTACTGAGCTAGGTTGTTTTGTAGATTGTGTCCTACTGTTGTAGCAACCCTGGTGTGTCTATTTTGGAGGAAAAGAAGAAAGGCTTAAACAAGCATGCGTAGCTGTTTGTTTGAGTGTGTGTAGTGTGTGTGTGTGTGTGTGTGTGTGTGTGTGTAGTGTGTGTGTGTGTGTGTGTGTGTATGTGTGCTGGGATACAGTACATATGTGTTTGCATGCTCCAGCAATGTGCAAAGCATTAAGTCCTGGCAGTCCCTCCACATACATAAGTTTGATTCATATGTACAGTAGTGCTCCAAAAGACTGGTTTTCTTTCCAGGAGTTGCCAAAGATGACTCACTTTAGCACTCAGGATAGTCTGGCGAAGGGACTCTAGCACTCTTCTTACTAAAAGAACAAACTGGAGAGCCAGTGGTCAGTGACAGCAGATACATCTTTGACCGTGAGCCTCTGCTGGGCTTCAAATACAGTTTCCTGCCTTGTTTTTGCTGGATCACAAAGCAAAGCGTCTTGAGAATTTGCCCAGAATTTGCTTTCGCTCTTTTATTCCTCATGTTGTTGTGGTTGATGGCAGCGTCTGGATGTGTGTGGGAGAGAGGAGGTGAGTGCAGACTTGGCACGCGGCCTGAGTCCCCACTGTTCAGAACGTATCATGCCAAGGTTCTTTTAATTAGGCTGATCAAGTGTTTTGTGGGAACCGGACCCACGCTCCATGCCACTAACACATCCTCAAGCACGACTCCCACTCCCCCTCTACATCCCTTTATCTTTCATGCTTCCATTGGGGTTTTTCATCTCTTTTTATTATCACATCAGAGACACTTGCTACATTTTTCCTGACTGTCTCCCAACGGATGTTTTTACCTGTTAAGTGTTGAGATACCACATTAGTGCTGCGTTTGTTTCCTTTGGAAGATCACCAAAATAATAACTGCTGGTATGCATCGCATTCCCAGACAAATCTGATTTTACAAGAAATAAATGAAACCAATTTTTAAATAGATTTTCGAGAATATTTAATAATTCATGTGCGTGCAGAGTGGACAATGAAATTACTGTACGTCCTTCAGAATTTCTCCAAAACGATCGCTTTGCTAAGTATAAACAGTTTGAATGTCTGAAGGCAGCGATAAGAAAAATGAGAAGCACAAATGTTCAATGGACATGAGACATCTGAGCTGCAAAAGTCATAGAGACCCCTGAAAAAAAGGCATTTGGTGAGGTGACTGTCTTTGTATTTAAAAACATTAGCACTTTCTGATTTTTTTTTTTAATTTTCTTTCTTTATGTTTTGAAAGAAAATAGCACCTGTGGACCGGCCTCCCAGAGTGCGCTGTCCATCAGCGGGATGTTGTGTGCTGCTGTTGTTCAGGGTTGCCACGGTAACTGTCCTCTTTATTTCTTAGGGGGCCCAGAGGCTTTTGGGTTGCATATTTTATGTGTGGAATGTAACTCCCAGAAAACAAGGAAGTGGGGAGGTGGGGGGGGATACGAAGTACAAGTGGAGCAGCTGATCATCGACTATTGGTGTGTAAACCCACGCCTCTATGCATATCTACTTAACAGACATGATATGATAACAACTGGAGGCCTGGAGTTTGGACCAAGACTTTCACTCTTGGGCAGGAACACATGAGCGTTACGGGAGCAGTGTACTGCTGTAGCAGTGGCACCTTCCCTCCAGTGATACGTTTGCCTGCTCTCTACTGACTCCTACAGCATTTTTCCCCTCTGTGTCTGTGCCTTTTATTATGAAGTTGTGAATTTAGTGAGGTTATTTTAATATGATCAGTTAGATATGTGAAAACCTTAATGATGGCAGAAACACTAAGCCATAGGCACAAAAATATGTTGGATAAATATAAATCCTTGGCATAATCAAATCAATTAATGGCACCATTTCACTGCTTTACCTTGGTAGAGA
Organism: Pempheris klunzingeri; assembly: GCF_042242105.1. Taxonomy (NCBI): domain Eukaryota; kingdom Metazoa; phylum Chordata; class Actinopteri; order Acropomatiformes; family Pempheridae; genus Pempheris; species Pempheris klunzingeri. The sequence goes on from NC_092018.1 coordinate 28,976,710, forward strand.
GCATGATTAAATAAACAGAACTGTCTAACGAGAGCTGAGCATGAAACTCCCATTGTCAACTGTAAAGGCTGCAACCTTCTGTGTGATGCTGAACTTTAAAGCTCCTGCTAGTTTTTCACGTATCACAGAAAACAAGGAGCTGGGGGAAGATTTATGCTACAGGAAAAACACAATTATCTTTCAAAAAGGCATAATGGCAAGTGACACACATAGGTTCATTATTTATCAGCAGTGTGGATCCTCGGCCCTGAGGCCCACTCCCCATACAGAGACACACACACACACATATGAAGTAAAATAAGTTAAACCCTTTCATTACATACCCGAGCTTGGTGTCCCCTGGGAGTCGTGCAGATGAGATCCTGAGCGGTAACATCCCAACGCCACCCCCCCACCCCCCCACCCCCCCACCCCCCCACACCACCACCACCACCACCTCCTCACGGTCCACTGACCAAGTCCTGCCATGAAATACAAGCCTACAGAGGTCACAGTGATTGACCTCTGTCGTAAAACGCCAAGTGTGATGCATGCTCAGACGGTGTCTGTTCACAGATCCACAGCTCGCTGTGTGTAGTGCAGCCATGTGGGGCTTTGTAGAGTATGTTTGTGATTGTTTCTGAATTTGTTTGATATTCTTTGGTGAGTGGATCCATCCAAATGGCAATATTTACTCTTCAGCACATGTGTGTCAAATATTGCAGGAGATTACTGAGAGCGATTTTGAAGCATGTTTTTTTTTTTCTTTGAAAAATAAAATCCAGAGTGTGTATTTCTGTGTTATTTATATGGATCATCTTTTGTGTGGACAGATTTCAGAGTAAGCATGCCACTGAGTTGGTTTCTCTCTTGCTGTGCTCACAGATTTGCATTGAATATCCTTCTATCCATCCTGTATTGCAGGGATGAGCTGGGACGAAATGAGCCATTGCAATGAAATGCAGTTTCTGTAAAAAGCAAAGACTGTTTGAGTGGGTCAAAAAGAGTCTATTCTCATGTCCTTATCTGTCACTAGTTCTGTCCCTGGTGTGTCTGGACAGAGTGTATGAAGTCCCATAACACCGGGCTGTGTCTGAACGCCAGCTACAAACCAGCACTGGCTCTGTATATAAACACTGAGTAGGAAATGATTTCCAGACCCCAGTTTTTTCTCCATTCACCATACTTGTTTAGTCTCTCCTCCCTTGTTTAACACTTTCTTCTCATGTGGAGAGAAAAGATTTAGCCATGTATATCTAAGACGGTGGATATGATCATGCATACATCCACCCTCTCTCTTCAGGTTTCACTCCCCCTGTCAAGGTGGATGGCGGTCACCAGTGTGGATGTGGGATTTGAATGCAGGAGCAGCATGGTCATCACTGTGGGCATACAGAGGAGTGTGAGGAAGGACAATAGAGGTGAGCTATCCTCAGGGGGAATCTCACAGGGGTAAATGAAGAAGGGCTGTGTTGCTTTAGTTGAGAGGTCAGTGTTTAGCATGCAGGTGAACTCTTTGTGGAAGCACGTGGAAAGCCTAACCATGTCAAAGCAACCTAGAGTGAAGAGTGAGAGTCAGCATCAGACAGGGCACCTTGTTTGGAGGCACTGGTATGGAATGATATCCGGCTCATACCAATCCTGTGTGTTCACCAATGGAAATACAGTCTTGGGTTTGTAACGGTGAAAACCCTGCAATGTCCCCAGTAAAGCTGGTGTGTGTGTAAGTGTGTGTGTAAGTGTGTGTGTATGTGTGTGTGTGTGTGTGTGTGTGTGTATGCGAGGTGGGTCCTAATGAAATTCAGTATCGATCTGGGCAAAATAGACTTTATACATCATTCATGCTCTCTATCAATCACACGCTGCTAAGTTTTCCAAAGCTGTTTGTTTTAGAGGAGTAGAAGGGAAAAAAAACTGAGCAGAGCAATAATTACTTTGAAGAGATTGTTTTAAAGTCTTTCCTTTAGCCTTTTCTCAAGGTGTAACAAGCTTATCTGTCAAAGACAATGTCCATTGAATGGACTGCTTAATTTGAAATTGATTGAGGTTCTTTTTGGTTTAGGTGGGGAAAAACTCCTTTCCGCAGACCCGATAGCGACTTGGGGATTTAAAGCTACGCCAAAAGACAGGTCACAGACAAGGCAGAGTCCTTCATGGTGGGAGAAGTATATCCCTGAAGAGATAAAGATGCCTTCGTCACTGTGAAACACCTCCTCCTAATAGCTGAGATAGTGCCATCCTCTCTTTTGTATGGTTTGGTGGATGTTAGAAAAATCCTATAGGGTGGATACAGACAGAAAGCAAAGAAAATAAACACAGGACGTGGTAACCTGACACAGGAAACCCAGTGAATGCTGGGAGTGAGCAGTGAACCGTACTTCCTGTAGGACAGCACAATGGTAAGCGGTGGCCCCGGATTCCTTAAAGAGGCTGTAGTCACAGGGACAAGGAAGGGCAGCCTGTGTCCTCCGGTCCAGTGCTGATAAGAGCATAGATAGAAATGGCATTTATGTCCCTCTCACTGCTTTGGGAAAGCAAAACTTCCTGAAGTTGCCTTGGTTACCCGTTTCATTAAACATTTAAGAGAGTAATGTCAAATGTCCAAGAGGTCTGAATATAGTACAGTTTACACCAAATGAGCCATTTGTTTTTCATACATGGAAGACAAACACTTCCATTGGGTATGAAAAATAATGAATAAATACTCGGGGGTGGGTGGCAACGCATTACGAGCAACAGAAAGAGTAAACAATGTTTTTTAAAGAACATGTTTCTTTTTTTATCAGTACTTTTACATACATTATACAGCTTCTTCTGATTTGAGTGTGTGTTTGAGTCAGTAAAACCTGTTGACTTCTGAGCTGGTGCCACCGGTTATGAAGTAATATTCACGTGGTGATGTGATACACGAATGGGTGTTTTATTTTGAAAATGTACCAGGTTCTCTATGCCGTTCCTGTATGTGACTTCCCCCCGGCTCGTCTGCTCTCTGGAACTTGATGCGGCCATACGGTGGCTTCCATCAAAAGTAGACTAGGCAGGTATTTTTGGTGGAGCAGGGTGGAGAGCCACTTCTGGGGTGCAATGCAACTGCAATGATACTAATACTGATACTGCAGGTGCTGTTTTTTCATTATTTTGCAATGCACTTTTAATGGAGCATAGATTTTCAGTACTCTACCCACCACTAGCATCATCAACTTGAAAACAGTGAAGTAGAGAAGAGTTGTGTCCAGCACTTCTAACCCATATCTAGGGTTTTTCCACTGATTCTGTCTCCCGCTTCGCTCGTTTTGCCTCCATCAAAGATGTCCTCTAGGATTTTAGGTTTATAGCTTGTGGACCATTGATTCTTTCAGTGGTTTAGCCACTGGACTTTTTGAATACTTTCAGTCAATTCTGCACTCACAGCACTTTTAAAGTGGTAGAACAGGATGATTTTTTACAGTCATTTGGGAGGGTCCGTGTTTAAATGTACATTAGATGGTCCGACAGTACTGTGAGATTGATACCATGCTAAAATCCATGAACATCGTTTGATGACTTGGTTGTACACAGTCCACATTCCAACATTATGTACTTTTGAATCAAACATAAATGAACTGAGGCAGGTTTTTATTTACTTTTTGCAAGAAACCTTTCCTGGTGAGTTGACAGCGTTGGTGTAATGAAAGTCATAATTCTGACTTTTATTATGTTGCACTGCCAGGATGTGTGGATTGGCTGCTTTATTTGCTGCTGTGCTGATGCACTTCCTGATGTCTTGAATCTTCTGGTTATTACACCATGAAAACGTATACAAATGTTTTTCCTGACTGGCAGGCAGGTTGTATTCTTGAAAATCCAACATGATGGCATTAGGCCAATGGGTCCTGTACAGTAAAGGGATTTATAATTATAATAGAAAATATAATTTTGTTCTATGGAACTTTTTAAACTCACAGAAACAACAATGATCCATACGTCCAACCAGAAGCAGACCTCCCATCACTGAGATGAGCCTCCAGTCAGGTCCTAGGCCCTATGTCTCTGCTCTTTTCTATGGAAAAGGGGGATATATTCACATATATCCATGTGTGATCCAAATCATAATCTGCCTATACATGCTGCCCAGTGGTGGAAAGTAACCACTCAAGTGCTATGCTTGGGTACAATTTTGAGGTACTTAACTTGAGTATTTCCATTTTCTGCAAAGTTATACATATACTCCATTATAGTTTGTAGGCAATTATTGTACTTTTGACTTTACTTTAGTTGCAGATTCAGATTAATAACACAATAACTTTACCAGCTGCAACATTACAGCGATGTACACTGTGATGTACTTTATTTCATCAATACATGTAACCCAATAATGTGATGTACATTATGTTGAAAATGTTTGCTACCCTGTGGTTGTTCTGCTTTTACTTGAGTAATTTATCTGAATCCACCTGAAATCATAAGAAATGACTCTTTTACGATCATTGAGCAGTGTTTTTATAATTGTGTAACCTAGCTGCTGATATAAAAAGCACCACGATAAAGTCAGTATGTCTGTCTGTGTCAGTGACTGGTCCACCCTTCCTCCTCCTCCCTTCATCCTACCCCACTGACCTGCCTCTGTGTCCTTCTGCAAGTAACAGAATAAAACATTCTTGTTGCATTCTCCTCTGATTTGGCACTGATTATCCAAACATCAGACATCTCACTTTTTGACTAAAACGTAGTAAGTCAAAACAGATCTTGTTGAAATACCATTAATATGTGTTATATCGGTTTATTTGAAATGGTTTATGATATTTTAGCCCATATATGGTGTGTGTGACTTTCCCCCCCAACTTGACATGTTTAACGTAGTTTGTCTGTGCAGAGAGCACATCAAAGGCTTCCTCCAAAGAAAAAAGATATATCCCCTGTATAACAGGAAAATATTTGCTAATATTTAAACTATTCGTTTGAATATTCCATTTGTCCAATCACACTTTCACTTTCTCCCCAGCTCTCTCTCTATCTCCTCTGTTTCTTTCTGTCTATCACACACACACACACACACACACACACACACACACACACACACACACACACACACTAAAGGTGCAGGAACAGTGCTTGATGCCTGCTCATTTTTTTCTAAATGCCATGTGTCTGTGCCTTTTCCATGATACCCACAGAAACCAAGTGGGATGTCTGTGCTCCTTATCTGGCTGTTTTGTTTTGTTGTTGACCCCATAGCGTGAGTGTGTATTCACGGTCAGTTCCTGCAGGCCCTCCCTGTCAAACTAGGCATGCGTGTTAGCTTGCCCACACCTATCTGCGGCATTGTCCATTCAATATGATTATCGCTGACCCACACCGCCTCCTGTCTCCGGGGCTCACATGAACCAGTGCTTCCTCCAAGGAAGGAAACGTTCGTTACCCACGGGCCAGCGTCACATGACACACTGTACAGACCCAAAAAGGCAGGTCTGACTGAAAATTCATCAGCAGACTGATATTTTATGCCTCCTTCCTGGATATCAAGGCACCCAAAGGATTCCACGTTTATTCACATAAAAAAAGCATAAATGCATTCCACTTCAGCAACATTTTGTAATCACTAAGTAAAACTCCCTCTCTCTTGATAGCTCGTACTTCTCTCCATCTCTCTCCTCCCTTCTCTGTCTTGAACACAAATACACACTGACACATGCACAAACAGTTGGGCAGTGGGACTACGAGGGAGAGGGAGATCATTTGTCTCAATCTGCAGTGATGATAGTTTATCAGAGGCTGGAGGAGTGGTGTGGGAGCAGGTGGTGGAAGCAGGCTTTGTATAGAGACCACAGTAATCAGATCTGCAGCTCAACTCAGAGCTGGGGGAGTCCAGCGCTGACCTACCAACCAACCAAACAATTGCACTGGGTTAACTCCCCCCCCCACCCTGATCCCCGGTCGGCCAATTAGAGACTGTGGACACCGAAGCCACGGAAGCAAGATCCACAGCCACTGTCTTCAACCTGGACCTTCCAGGAGGTGGAGCTCCCAGCATTCAACCTCTTAAATGTAACTGACCAATTGAAGAAAACTCACAGTACATTGTAGTGATATCTGCCTGCTAAAAAGTTATTTTATCCTTGCGTTTATCTATTGAATGCTCTCCCTTTTTAAACTGTATGGAATCCATTTAATGGCATTTAATGTACCATCCATTTAACACTGAGTCGCCTCTCCTCGCCTCATACTCATAGTCTTTCTTTTTCCCTCTGACCCATCCACTTGTGGCAACAATAGATGGTCTTTCTCTCATTCATACAGTGTAGTGTATAGTAATACTGTGGTGGTTGCCATAGCAACCCGCTAGTCAGACGATCTCATTACTGGCCCTTAGACATTTCTTTCTCACTCCCTCTCTAAGGAATTACCACTTTTCATTATGATTTCCCTCCCCTCGCTTCCAACTACCCCTCCTTCTTTATCTCTGTCTCCCCCTCTCTCCCTCATCCTCCCTCCTCAAAGGTCAGATGTCCTCCATGGTGGGAAGAGAGGAAATCTGTAAAAGCGTTGAGGTCTATTCAGTAACCCCCGTCTCCCCCCGATTGCACCCCACAATCATTCTGTTCCTTTCTATAGCCGCAAAGAAAGGAGCTAGAAAGAAGGGAGGGAAAAGAGGAGCCTTGAGTTTGCTTTTCTTTAGAGCACATTTTAAAATCTGTTTCTTTTTTCTGCCCTTCTCTTTTCTCTCCTCAAAGCTTTCTTTTGTGTGGAAAATAGCTCCTTGAACTGATGGCGGAGTAGTGGTCTGTGTTGACTTTTTTAAAATGTTCCTGTCCACAATCGATAGCCCCTAAATTCACTCACACACACACACACACACCTATGGATGTGCACACATGCTTATATACTAGCTCATGCATACAGCGTGTATGCATTTATGCAGGTGTGTAAACACATATACACACATTTAGCTTTGTCTGATATTCACCAAAGCACATATAAATATTTAGTATTTTAATATTGTTTGTATTGAGACGCTTATGAAGAAGCTTATATTCTACAGAAAAGAACTTTTCTTAAAAGACCAAACTGGTGACTTTGAGTGTTTTCTATACATTTGCATACAATCGCTGCAGATTGTTGAGTGGGATTTTCCCGCCCTCCAGGCAGGCTATTTTGTGTGGTGTGGAGATCAACTTGCAAAGACTTGAAACATGACTGTCACAGGAAATCTAGCACAGTGAATAATTCTTCTTTTTTCTTGTCAAGGTTAGACGTCATCATTATGGGTGATGCAATTTGAAGTGCAGACTCATTTCAAAAGCCAACTTACTAAAGTCACATTTACATGCAGGTTGCGTTGCACCAAAATCTGAGATATGACAGCCATGCAAATGCAAATAGACTCATCACATATACATTGAAAACAGCGAACAAGGGGCCCAACCCTTAGTTAAGGATTTGTTCTTTTTCCATGCTCACTGATGAAATACTTTGCTATGGAAACAAAGATGACAGAGCCTGTCTCACCTCCATCTTGATCGCCACTATATCTCAGGCTTTCAGTCTCCATCTGCTACAAAGGGACGGTGGACAGTGGGCAGATCCATAAGCCCTATTGCTCCATCACACATTGATCCATATAGGGCTCTATCCAACTGCATTGGCCACACAATTGATCCCGGCCTCTCTGCTGCGGTAAACATTTTACTCGACTTGCCTCTACCCTGATCAATAGCCTTCTTTTAATAATGTATCTCATTGATCAGTTTGGCCCCTGAGCAAATTGATCAATTATTCTAATCTTTTTTTTTTTCTTTTTTTTTTGTGGTGTGGTCAAATAAAGTGTTCTGGCTAAAACGTTTGGTTCTATTGCTCTCTGCACAACTATAAGGAGTTTCCAAATGATCTGCCCTCATATATGTTGTTTTATTAATCCGGTCAATATGATATTAATGCAAACCTGGTGGGGATAATCAGTGTTTCAGAACAGATGAGAACAGAAGAGATATGCAACTGTTGTATTTTATTGTTAGTTCTAAATAGTGTCTAATTAAGCACTTTTATTGTGAAATGGAGAAAAGATAAAACAGAACGCTCCTTCCTGTGTAAGGTGGGATGTTACTGTGTTCATCACACTGTCTGCATCTTCGTCCCCCTGATGGACTTCAAGGGCATTGGTCATCGGCATCGGTGAGGTAAACAGACTCCACCCACCACATCTCATTACTAGTTCTAATTATCCTGACAAGTCACCATTGGCTTGTGTGTGTGTGCGTTTGTGTGTGTGTTTGTGCCTCGCTTGATTTCACAGACACAAACTGCTGCAAGAGGACACTGGAGTACACACACACACACACACATTTATTCTTGGCAGAGACGCATGCATACATTGAATGCACAGACATAAAACAGTGAAGCAGCGGATCAATAGCCAGCTTGTGTCCCTGACTTCATGGAAGGCAGCAGAAAGAGGTATTTGAAAGCCAAAGACTTATTGGAGGCAAGAGGAAACGGGGAGGAGGTAAAGTCTTTGTTAGTTTGACCTTGCTGAGATTTATCTTCTGCTGAGATATTTTCATAGATTGGCCAGGACATTGCCAGACAAATTTAAAACGGAACAAAAGAAAGGCAGTCACTCAAATACTTGATCATCGCATGTGTGAAATCCCTTCCCCTCGCTTATGCTAATGCGCACAAGCATAAACATAGTAATTTCTGGCAGACTCTCTTTGATCCATCAGGATTTTCTGTCTCTGCCTTACCTCCCCGTAGGCCAGGGAACGGACGATTCCCATGGTAATCAGTGGCTGATCAGGTGTGGTGAGTGTCGCCACGTTGAGCACTGGCTCATTAAAGTCTCATCTTCATACCCTTCCACCCCCACCTAGCTGAGATGACGTGACAGAGCCCATGGCACTTTAAACAACCACCACCCACCCACTCCCCCCCAGCCCCCCCTCCACTAGCCACGCCAAAATGCTCTGATGATCATCTGTCACTTGCCAACGATGCTCCACTTCTGCTTGCTCGCTCTTCCAGAACACGTGTGAAGTAGAAGCAGAGTTGAGGAGAACTTTTTCTACGATAGAAACCTCGTCTTTTCACACTATTGTCTGGCACCATCCCAGTGGATGCGCTTCATTTCCCAGATCATGCTAAACGTTTGACAACCGTTGTGGACATTGAACCACAGAAAGGACAGAGAAAGAGAATTTTCTCATGGATTGTCTGGTTTGCAAAGACAAATTTCAAAATCTCACATGAAGTTACTTTCAAATACAGATGCACTAAATTTAAGGCAGACATGAAATTAAAGAAAAGCTGTTTCCACTGCAGTCATGTGACCAATGCAAGATTTGTTGGGTGTGCAAACATGAGAACATGCATCCATGTGTGTGTCTGACTGTGTTGCTGTGCCCTATTGTGTGTGTCTATAGAGAGACCGCTAATTGTAAAGGATGTGGCAGGTTAAGATAAGGTTATCTTGACGCAGTGGAACGTCTGAGAAAGAAGGCCAGAGCTTGCGGACGGAATTAGATTGATTAGTGGAGCCATATTTGGGCCACAGTGCTATTTCCAGATAGCCCTCGGTGAGCCTCATCCTCTTTGCTTGGCATGGCTCTGCTTTCGTCCTCACCCTCACCCCCAGCTCTCTCTCCCTGACACTCCTGCTGTGCAGCAGGACAGCTGATAGTGCCACAGGCTGTCACTCATGTGCTAACTGACTGGCCACTGCAGGGCTGAGATAGTCCCAAAGAGTCCCCCTCTGACATCCACGGTGAGAAAAAAGGGAATAATTAAAAGCAACAACGTATGCACAGTTGCAAGAGAGAGTTCCTTTTCCGGGCGCAAAATTGCGTCCTCCGATTAGACTGTAAGGGCTCAACACTCAATTCAACTTCATGTGTAGTAGAGTGTAACATAGACTTCAATTTTTCATTTCCATTCTGCCCCTCTCTTTGGACCTAAGACCTTGAAGTAAACTGATTCTCGCTTCAGCTTCTGTGGTTTAAAATAGAAAAAAAAAAAAAAATTCTCATCTCATAGACTCCGTTTTAGACGAGGATGTGGCGAGGAAGTCAATCCCAAAAAATCCAGCTCTCAATTCCTGCCATCAGGATCCTCCATTAGCCAAGCATTAGAAACAAATTAACTCTTCTCAGTTGAATGGCTTGTCAGAGGAAGTGTGGGAAAATCCTCTATTAGGCAGGAGTTAAGTGCCTATTGGAAAGCTGGAGATGGAATCCTGCCTAATAAAGGAATAGTCAACCATTGGAACGCCGGCTGAATGGAGAAGAAGTGCTAATTAAGAGAACAAAGTGTCGTCTTACAGGCTAGTCCATTAATGTGAGTTTTAGGGCTCATCTCACTGGCACCCCCTGATTTCCTCAATATGAATATGGGGTTGTGTGTGTGTGTGTGTGTACTCTGCGTATGAAAGAGTGATAAAATGTGTTTATTTCGGGTAGTGGTGACAGTGTGTAAACAGATAAATAATGGATCTTCACTGCTCCCAGAGGCCACACTTTTTTAGACTAGTCCCATCTCTGAATTTGACATGTCGTAAGCCATGCAATGAACACGCTGCTCCCAAACTATTTGGGGCGTTATGTCTCAGATGAACCGAGCCAACTCAAACCACAGCTCCAGTCTCCTCTGCCTCACAAACGCTGAGCATTTTCCAATTTTCAAGCTGTGAAAAGTGAGAGGGATGGCGAAACCGCGTCATGGACCGAACCGGGCGGAGACTCAAAATAAACTCATGCAGGTTTGGCTGAGTACGCGCTCCATCTCTGTTTATCTTAGTGAGAGTGAGCATGGGAGCCCAGTGATGAAATCAAAAAAGGGAGGAAAAAATTAAACGGAGTTGAACAGGCCAGTGTATTTGGTTGGGGTTGCCATGGTAACAGAGTGCATGGATGCAGATAAACAGCACGTTGAGTACTCAGGGAGGAATGCAGCCCTTCTGCCTGCGGTTTGGAGAGGAGGTTAACACTTCTCTTTCTCAACAGCTTCACCACTCAACAACATATGGGACTGAGTTGGGGGGGTGGGGGGTAGCAGAAGTGGAGATTGCACTTTAATTGCGCACATCCAGGGATAAAAGGGAATGTGTAGGAATATTTGGAAAAATGCGGAGAAAAAGGGAGCGATGTGTAATGGACGATAACATATCATGGCTCTAAGTTGTTGCAGTGTTTTCGCTGAACAATTGGAATGAGAGAGAGAAATGTAGAAAACTTAAAAATGAGAAACAGAAAAGGACAGAATAGAATTATTATTTTTTTTTTTGCAGTTCTCAGAATTGAGTTGTGAGTCTTGTGGGTGGCCTTCTCCAGTACAGCAGATTACACTGTGAGCGACCTGTGAAGTACAGTCCTCATACAGTGCAATGATCCGTACCAGCAAAGAAAAACTACCTTTGATTTGTTCGGATATATTAAAAGTTACAAGGGTGGGTAGGAGTTATGGATAAGCAGGTGGGAACGATGGCAAGTGAGAGAGAGAGAGAGGGAGGGAGGGAGGGAGGGAGAGTGGGACAAAGAGGGAGATGGTCAGGAGAAGCCAATTTGGTGAGGAATGGTGGCTGGGGCTTGCTGATAAGAGGCTCTCTTTCTCCGCTCCCCCTGACGGAATGGGGAGGCCCTGTCTGTCGCCCCATTAGCAACCATACCTGCATGGCGCTGCCTACTCTACATGGCCAGCCTTCAATAGGGGAAAGAAATGGAAAATGGCTACTTAACCAATGATTACGCGATTGAAAGGTACCTGTCATGGGAGGGAGGGGGCCAGGAGAATAGATGGGACACGTGGGGGAGTACAGGAATGAGTGATTTCGGTCCTGTCTGTGCGGCGAGATGAACGTGTTACTGTGAGATTAAACCAGGAGTGCGTGTTTATTAAAGCCATGTATGGGGTGGCGGGGAGGGGCACTGGGGGGGTCGACAGTGGAATAACTTTGAGCACAGCGGAGAGCGTCTTCACTTCTATGGATAACCTCCTGCTCTTTTCTCTTTTCTTTTCTAATATTTTATTTATGTACTGTATTCAGTGAGATTGTTAGCATTTCATTCAGCGCTGGCTTAGAAGTCCACCAATCATCCCAGAGAATAGAAACCCCACGTCTAGCTGCGGTCCGTCCTAATCAGAAAAACAATTCTCCTGGTATTACTGTTAATCAGAGCACCGCTCCCTCACTGCAGAGCATTCACCTGTACTTTCTTTTCCAGCAATAATGGCTGCTTTTATTCTCCTCTCTAATTGCTTGTCGTATCCGTCCCTCTGGCTCTTTGTTTCCACGAGTCGCTCTTATCACCTCGCCGCGCTGCCATCCACCAGTGTCACACAAACCACAACACTTCTGCCCGGATCTTGCGAGGGATGCCCTGAGCCACAGCGTTTTTAATGGTCCCCGTAGGCCTGGCCCACAGTGCCATATGAGTGGCTTTATGGAAGCTATTATTAGTGTTTACTCACTGGCACTTACTGGGTCGGCACACGTCCTGTGTCTGTCCATGTGCAGTGAGGCACTACAACCCTGACTTCTGATTTTAATGTTATGGGTAACGTTATGGCTCTGTCTCTTTGCTCAATCGTTAACTCTGTGACCATTTTATGGGGTATTAATTGAGTTGTAATTTTGACTCAATGAAACCATGTAAGAGTTTAATGCCATTTTAACTTGGGATCTAATTGAAAACAGGCACTAAGCTGTCACGCTTGACACACTGTCCAATATGACGGAGAATAGCCGTTTTTAAAGTTATGTGTATGATTTTATTCTTCACACACGGCATTCTACACGTGAAATAAATAGGAAACAACAGCACATGTGGACTCAACAATGTCATACAGATAAATTCTAGCCAACATTTAACTTAAAACATGAAAACAAACAGTTAAGACACACACATGTATGAACCCATGCAAGCACATGCACAAAGGGGAGAGTAAAGAGAGGTTTGGATGGTGCTCTGGACTGATCACATTACCTCATCTCACATGTATTTCAGAGGCCTGAAACCTGATATGCATGCAATTGTTATTTTAAATCACCGTCTGGGAAAGCTGGACCCAAGGTCTACGGAGTCACTAACCCAGGGGGGGTTTAGAGGGGGGAGGCACGGAGACAGGATAGGCCACAGGGGCAGGTGGTGCATTATGAACTAACAAGTATAGCTGTGCAGTTTCAATGAAGCAAGGAAAATGTCTCCATCGTTACAAATATCAATAAAATCCTGACTTTTTCATTCGTAGTCCTGTGCACGGCATTCACAAAAAGGCTTTGGTTTAAATTAAGGACAGCTATATTAGATGTCATTGAAAAATCCAATTAAATTAGAGAAATCATAGTATGTTTGTTAGGCACTTGACACGTTGCTGACTGTGTGCAGTGAAATGGTCGGGCAATTTCTCTCCCCTCTCTCTCTGCTCTTTCTCTTCCCTCCCTCCCCTCATCTGCCTCATCCTTATCTCTTGTATCCCTTCTCTCTATCATCTGTCCCAATCTTTGTCCGTGTTCACACCTGCAAGGTTAATGTGTATGTGAAGGGAGAGAATATTGCATGGTGCTGACTTCAGATCCATAAGAATATATTTCACCTCTCAGGGCTGGACAGGCACCATGCCAGAGGCCACCGGATAACTGCTCCTTCCCTCCTATCTGCAACCCAGGTTAATTAAAGTTCCTCATCCCCCCTCAAAGTATGCTTTTAAACAGAGTGCTATGTGTCATTGGATTGTATTTTAGTCCTTTTAATGATGGACTGTGTGCCGCGTGTGTGCATGTGTATGCGTGGGTGTGTTTGACTGGACTCGCTGCACATTTAATTTCATCAATTGGCGCGCACATTCAGGGCATGCATGTCGATCTTGATGCTCAAAATGCCACTGGAGGTCAACCGTCTTTTAAAAAACGACATGCCTCTCAAAACAATGTTTAACCTTGATATGTTTGATGAATGAAGCGTGTGTTATCCCCGCAGCGTCCGAGCTTGCAGCAGTAGCTGCGAGTAGCACTCTCCATGCCCATGAGGGAGTGATTACTATCAGTTATCCCACCCACACAAAGACGTTGACGTTGCATCACCTGCGTAATGAATTCATCAGAAACTTGCCACTGATTCGGTTTCAAGTAACCCTACACCAGAGGCCAAATGGGAAATACTGTAAAAGAAGAGACCGGGGATGAATATGGGAGCTCGACTTGTGGATCTCTCTCTTGAACAAGCCACCGAGCCACAGGCCCTCAAAATTCCTTTCTAATGATGTGTAATACTTTGAATCCACAAGGTTAAGTGTGAGTGGAGTGGGCTGCCTGCTGGCTAACTTAGATATGACTCACACTAAAGCAACTTTAGCTCACAACTATCAGCGTAAAGTGTTAATGAGCAGGATGAACAATTACCTGGGGGAGAGAAAGGGTGACACACACACACACACACACACACACACACACACACACACACACACACACACACACACCAAAATAGACAAGCATATAATCAAAATACACAAAGTGTTACAAACACAAACATATTTATGTGCATACAAACACAGATGTGAATTGCAACCAAATGTATGGCCAGACACACACACACACACACACACTTACACATACACACATGCATGAATACAAGCGTGCTCACACACACACACACATCTCCAACACTACGCTCACACACTCTGTATGGTGTATGAATTAATGGTTATAATGCCAGTGAAAACAAACGTGTCAGAGAGGCTTGTGTTAATAATTACATCAGGAGTTTTTCAGTGCAGTAGAAAAGGAAACTTCCTGACCTTCTCTTTTTTAAACTCTCATTTACTTCTCTTTAATTTCTCTTTCTTTCATCCCATTGACTCTTTCCAGATCATTGAGCTGTGGCAACTAGCAGGACTGTACTTACTGTAGAATCCATGAATAGAATCCATAAACATTAAACTTTATTTCATTATTTACTTTATTGGAACTGTTGAAACAGACTATGTACAACCTGCTCAAGGGCAAATAGCTTCTGTGAGGGGAGTGAAATCCTTCTGTCTGTATTGCTTTTTCCAGTTTCACTCACTTTTTCTCCTCCTTTTTCTCTCCTCCCCTTCTCTCCTTTCCTTGGGTGATTTATTAGATGATGATCCCTTCTTTTCCTCTAAGTGTGAGCGTGTGCTTTGGGCATCCAGCCAGCGGAACCTGCTTTAATTGATGTCAGTAATCTGGTCACCTTGAGAGATAGTTAAAAGGGCAAATCTCTATTAGCTTTAGTTTATAGCGAGCAAATTAATACACACACACACACACACACACACACACACAGAGTTCCCAAAGACAATGTGTTGAAAGCTGCACAGGACAAAATATGTATGTGAATGTAACACATACTGCAGATATTAGTGACGATTCTTAGAGCGCTAATCTCGTCGACTGCTGTTTGCTGTGAGTAAACATGAAGGTGTAGTCTCTCTGCCGAAACCCCTGTTCCCTTAAACGCTGTACGAAATACATTACGACTAGTGCAGAGCCAAGATAAGTTATTTCTGGTTGGATAAGCACAGGGGGGTGTATCTGAGGGAGCCAAAAGAATCTACATTAAGGAGAGATATCTGTTAATTAAATCTGTCCCTGCCTGATCTCTATCTGTAGCACGTAACTTACACCGCTGCTGTTGTTGCTGCTGGATGAACGCACACGCACACACACACACACACACACACACACACACACCCTCCGATACACTCGTCCACAAACAAACACATGCATATATACATAAAACTTAAAATACCAGACTTTCCTTTCTATCATTCCATCTTCCATTGCAGGATATATATTTCCTAACATACAGGAGATGCAGGGTGGCGTTATATGTTTTCACACAGGTGATGTGGCCAATCGTTTATACAGTAGTGCCATAATAGCTTCTGTCCATATCACATGCATAAAGGCTAATGATCCTACTGCTGGAGAATCAGGTGTCTCTGTCACCTTTCATATCGTGTCTTCTCAATCCGTGTTATGACAAAGAAGTAAAGGGCTCTCCATTACCGTGACAAAGGTGATAAAAATCTAAATACTTCAAACATTAAATCATTGTAAATTCAATCAGTAATCTATTACAAAGGCCACATCTATATGTTACTCATTAATACAGCATGTTTTGCTTTACAACAAGGATTCCTGCAATAGAAAAGACTTTTTTGTCTGGCTTCATTTTTATTGCTGCTTTTGTTGTGTGTTCACTTTCTTCTAATTTTTTTCTTCTTCTTCGTATTTATGTTCTTCCACATCTTCTTGTTCTTCAGCCTCTTAAATGTCTGGGGAGTCTGGCTGGTTGGTTATTCCCGAGAAGGACAGGGGCTTGGAGGTGACTGGGGGATGAGGACTTGGGGTGTATGCGGACCAGATGTCTGGGCTTTCATGAGGCTGGGGAGGGGCAGCGGGAGAGGACGGCAGAGAAGTGGGGGGACATGGCTGTTCTCAATTACCCTGATCAATGGAAGGGGGTGGGGGGGTGAGGGTGAGGGTGAGGGTGAGGGTGAGGGTGGGAAAGTATGGGACTTGAGGTGGGGGGGTGGGGTACCACGCACCACTGTAAAAAAATAAAATAAAAAATGAGACAAAGTTATGGATGGATCATGTTTAGAGACCAGCCCTGTCAGCCTCATCAAAGTACTTTCTGAATGCTAACTATCACCATGGGTTTCTCATTGGTTACAATAAAAATGGACAGTAAAAACTGTGTTAAAGGCACTGAGAATGAGATAAAGTCTGTTTTCACACTCTTTATATGATGATAACCTTTTAATAAGTTGTAGTGGTTTTCATGTATGCTTTAAAGCTTGCACATGATACAAACAGGTATTCATTAGAGCAGTGTAGGATGGCAGTGATGATCGCTTGGTTTGCTTCTTTAGACTGTGACCATTATTTCATTAGTGTGGCTTCAACAACAATAAAAGATCCTGAACTAGATGACGGTTGTGCTAAAGCTGAGGCCCTCCTTAGATCAAGTGGTAGCTCTGTTCTGTGTTTTAATTAGGATTATATGTCCTCTTTAAAGGATCCTTTCTCTGAAGCCCTTCCCATTTAGAGCCCTATAGGGTTACACAAGATTAAAAGCACTTTTCCATCTTTACCCTCTGATACATCTTTGAAATTGTGCTTGGTTCCCTGTCTCTGGAACACTTTATCTCCCCCTAAGAAGGACTGAGGGGTGAAAGGAGGGGGAAGGCGAGGTTTGGGTGCAATGCCAGACTTTTCTTTTTTTTTTTTTACCTTATTTGCTTTGTACTTACTCATACATTTGCTGACTACAATGTAGATGTTATGGTAGTTTCATTTATGATATCACTTTGATCAGACAGAGGGGAGTGTCACATTACACACTATAGCTTTACTGTGTCCTCCAACTTTTGATACAACAGGCCTGTGTCCAATCACAGAGATCTTCCCCCGTGACCCCTGACCTTTACTCCTGTGAGCACAGAAAGAGAAAGGCATTGGTTTCAGCAGAGGGAGGGGTTCAGGCTGGCTGTCTCTAGCTGCAGACAGCTCAGTCCACCCCCCCCACCACCACCCCCTTACATTTTTTACTTCTTCTTGAAACTAACTTTATTCTAAACACTTGAAAATCCTCCACATGTGCAAGCAATTAGGTTTCACGACTTGCTCTGGATGAGAAAGACCCACAGACATCCACAAGCACATACACAAACACAGCTAGGTTAGCACATGATCAGTGGATGAACACACACTCTCATTCACACACACACAGCCGCACACATACACTAAATGATTACAGAGGCAAACACGCAGATTTGCACAGAGAACGCATAAAACACACCCGCACATATACATTGAACTGTACTATGAATACACTGTATAATTCAACAGTTAAAATAAGAAACACACAGAATCATATCATAGGCATTTGATAAATATTCAGCCGGAACAGCATGACTGTAAGAGAAATATAGATTCCCGCTTGTCCATGCCAATTGTCGTGCACATTCCCAAATGAAATATTTTTGGTTTCTTACATGTATGTTCCCACAATCACAGAAAAGTTTAGTATTTGTATCTAAAACTATCCAGAATAACACAACAACAGGGAGGAAAACAATTACAGAAAAACAGAAGTGGTCTCCGAATGAGGAGGAATGTGCAGGAAAAAAGGGCAAATGAGGGAAAGTACCAGGGCTGCTGGTGTTTTTTATTGTTTCAGACCATCATAACTGTGTATTGCAAAAATAATCCTGTTAATTTTTTCTACAGAAAGATCCCAGTCATTTTAAGAAGCAATCAGTGACTCGGTCCTCAGTGCACATGACAAGATGTACTTTTTATTTGGAGGGATAAATTATCTTACCCTTTGTACATCAATTTTGTAACAGATTAATTGTTCTTTTCAAGTTCTGCTCAGCTACTGAGCTACCTGTCAGTGTGTTCTGAGTTCAAGTTAGGTTTACATCAAACCCAACCACTGAAACAGTCAGTGGGCCATTATACAAACGGTAATTGGACCCCAGGCCAAATTTTTTGTGACTTCCTGAGCCAGAAACTCAACTGACACATTGATTACCAGTGGCATGGACATGGTGCACCTCTTATCACAGGAATTTACTGGATGAACAAAACACAAACTAGTGGAAAATATACACGTGCAATAGAAAAGACCGCAGAAATCATCTAAGTTTGCACAATGATGCTCACTCTGCCAATAAACAGCATAACCCTCATCAATTTTATTTCTGTTTTTGTGCTTGAGTACTCTTTTTAATAGTCTGGTCTTAATAGTTTGCCTTACAGTCATAGTGCACGGGGCTTTAGCCAAACCAGGCTTGTGCATTTTTGGTAACCCTTGTGTGGAAACAGTGTAGTTTGTAGTACAGCTGACAGTTGTAAATGTTCCACTTTAATTGCTTTCAAAATAAAAGCACAGGCACATCAGGATAATGCAGTGTGTCCTCAATCTGTTTCAGCTAAAGTCACAGATCTGCAGCTAATGAGCAAGAGATGAGGCAAAAATGAAAACATGCAATAGAAAATAGCCTGTAAATGAAAAGTAGTGCAATTGTGAAAATGACTCTGGAGGAGAGAAGTGTTTCAGGCATAACAGTAAAATAAACACTTGTAAATGGCCCAAAGGTAGAGTCATAAAACAGTCGTTTACTGACAAAAAAATGTTTTAATCATGGGTAAAAGATATGTTTTTCACCAAACTGCACTACTTGTCTTCAGACGACTTTTCGCTTTGTTATGACTGTTTTGTAGCAGCCAAGCAGAACCATTTCTAGCTGGTTGGCCGTTAGAGAGCAGAAGCATTTGTACATGCTCCACATTAACAGCAATTTAGTTAATTAGCTACCAGTGATTTGTATACCAAGGGCTAATTCCTTAAGTGGCTGTCAGCTGGACATACAGTGGCTTTGGTCTAATTGATTATATGTACTTTTACCTCACTCTTGTAAAAGGCATTGGCTGTGGTGCTGTGCTTAACCGCAGTGAGCAGCAAATGACCAGCAGGTGGGTGAAATGACACTGACCAAGCAAACTGGAGGAGGATGCTTTTGCTATTAATGACGTTTGAATTGATGTTTTCAGGAAAAGATTTCACAAACTGTTTTTGTCGGAGCAGATTTTATCCGTGTTTGATGATGAGTGTGACATGTCACCTGATCAAGACTAAATGGCTAAAGATTCACTGAGGTGACATAGGTACGATGTGGATGATCATTACATTAATGACACACGCTCACATGGAGTGTAATTTAAAAGCAATTATGGGATCAGTAACCTTTTTAATCCAATCATCACCTAGAGTAGGCACGGTGTGTCATGCAGTATCACCTGAACCGACAAATGGAAACATTAATAAAATGTTAATCAATCACAGAGAAGGCGACTAAGCTGACGGGTAGGTCAGATAGAGTTAACACACTGATAGAGACGTTATTCCTTTCTGCTGGAGTTATGGAGGAGATTCTGGAGAAATGTGTGCAGGCAGATTTTCCTACCAAGTTTAATTAAATATACCTTATAATGTATTTTCCACAAAGTGTCATACACCATGTATAAATAGTAACAGACACACACACACACACACGTACACATATGCACAAACACACACACCCTCAGACACAGGCCTCCAGTTTTGCCACAGGATGCTGTTTTCCAGCTGTTTAAACCGCATCTCAAATTAGCTGCTCAGCCATTGGAAGGAAAGGCAGGCAGGATACCAGTAATTACTGTCTGATTGGTAGAGTGGCTGCAATTAGCAAGTTTGAGTCTTGAATATTTGCATACACATAAAAAGCTCAGGAAAAGCTTAGGTGCGGTTACCGAAAAGTCCCTCAGAGCACAGTGGGGCACTCCAGGAGCTAAGGATAAAGAGAGGATGATGCAGCTCCACCAAGGTTCCAGCAAATCTTACTTCTCTTGATGAAATAAGTATGAACAAATTCTGCAAGGGCAATGATGTCATGTGAGTGGAGGCCAGTGTGTGTGTGTACTACATTTGAGTTACACTCACATCATTGTATCATTGCAGCCAAATTAGTGCCAAACACAAAACAGATATCACCCACAAAAAGCAGTGTGGAGGAATCTATTTGCTCCCTGTACAGTATCCATGTGCTTCCACCCCAGCAGCACCGAGGAGAGTCTCAGCAGTGGTCCTCCCTTATCATAGCACATTTAACAGGGGGCTAATCCAATCAGGTGGGATAACAGGGTTGCTCTCTGTGAGCGGAGGAGGATCAGGCGAGTGCTCCTCTGCTTCCCATTAGTGTGTGTCTCTCCAGCCGGGCCTATCCTAATCCCATTTCCCCATCTAAAGCCTTAACCCAAACAAGCACACAGGACAATAATCTCTGGTCACACTCCTGTCGGCTGCCCCGGGCCTCCTGATGCTGCTAATGGAGGGCTAGCCGGAGAGATGCCAAGGGAGACTAGATGTGGTTTGTTCAGCCAAGGAACCACAACATCCACAGCTGTTTCTTTGTTTACCACTCCCTTATTGTTTTTCTCTTTTAGTCTTTAGTAGTCCTGTGTATCTGTTGCTGCTTTATGTTTCCTCTGCACCAGCAAACACATTTAACCACAGAGACAATCTGGTCTGTGCAAAGATCATTTTTCAATTGAGCGTGTCAACAGCGTCGTTTCATAAACACATTTGATTATCAGTAATTTCATTGTACTCACCATATTCATTGTCACGAGAGCTGTTTGAAAGCTACTTTTGCGATTTTGTGAAGCTACAAAAGGGATTAGGTGCAGATTTGTGGCATGGTCAGGGCAGTCATTCGTTTGTTTTTAGTTCAGACAAAGGAAAAAAAGGCATGGAGAGCGAAAGAAAGAGGTTTTGGCTCCGTATCCCAAATCTTTCTGTCCCTGCTGACGGCACATGTGCCCCAGATGCAGGGTCCTGATCCAAACCCAGGCTCATCCAGACGCCACCCCGAGTGTCTCAGATCACTTACACACTCTCCAAGGACCTTGGAAAAAACAGCCTCATCCACATTTCTCATTTCTCTTGGTTTCCATAAGAAAAATGTAGCCCCAACTTTCTAATGAATTCCAACTGAAATATGGTTGGTGCAACAGCGTGTACCTCAAACAAGGCTTTTCAGCTCAGCATTTTCATGTTCCATATGGAAGATATTAGTTCCCTCTTATGCCATTGTACAAATTTGATCACTGCTTTTTATTTTTCAGAGTTACAGTGAAAAAACTAACCGAAAGTAGAATAAAACAAAAAGTGTCACTTTTCTTTTTGGATAGTTGCTATTTTGGTGAAGGTAAGACTCATTTCTCTCATCATCTACGTCGTTACCCATTTTCTTTTTACACCCCACCCCACTATCATCAACCAGTTGACTGACTGACTGAATGGTGAAGGTGCACTGTGTGTCTGTGTGTACACAGCTGCCAGCAGAGCTAAATCACAGCTATTAGACTAAAACAATTATCAGGCTGATTTTTCTACTCTTAGACAAAGCTCATATCTGAGTCTGCTGGCTGTCTGGTTAAAATATCTTGTTGCAGAAAGATCTTATTTCCATTTTTACTTTAACACTGGAGATCTGCTTATGAGCATGTTTCAGTGTGTGGGTAAGCTCTCAAATGTAAGTGACAAAATAGGTCATTTGTCAGTGTTTTCCAAAATGACACAGTTTTCCAATCAGCCTGCCTCTGCACATGGTTAAAGATCAACAAGTTAAACGCTTGGTTAAGGTTTGGGAAAGAATGTGATCATGGTTATATGGAATGATCGTTTCCATGGTTAAAAGAAACAGAAAGTTCTGCCAATGTCTCAGCAAACAACTGCCTAACATTACACACACATGTAACAGACACGGAGCAGCATGAGCGTACATTTCACCTTCTCTCTTTATGTGATAAACGCAACAAAGAAACAATCATACTAGCTAACTTTTTGAGAGCTTTCGACTGCATCTTTGCTCTCTTGTCATGCAGGTAGTCTAAATGTCATCATGTGAACTGACTGTGAGGTCAGACAGTTCACACATGGAAGTTGATTTTAGAAGTGGCCCGACTGCTTACAGTCAGTAATGAAAGCTGCAGCATGCAACTTGAGAAATGTTTGCACATGAATCTCCTTTCTAAACATACAGACACCTTCAGAAAAGGAACTTCAGTCATGTGACAACAAGTGGTTGTGTATGGGTAAAGATTGAAACCCTGGATCTGTTCAAGGATGGTCTTCGTCCTTGGATGGAGCGCTATGGCAACTGGACCTTGAGTTAAGTTAAACTCTCAATTAATGAATATAAGTCTGATTAGCACTAGCAACCCTTGATTCAAAGGTAATATCATAACGGTTGCTCAGTGAAGCTTTAATCAATGATGGTGAATTTTCTTTTTAATTTTGGTAATTGTCAGAAAGCTTATGGTCACAATTGCGAACATCTCTCTGCGTCATCCCTCCGATCTCCAAATCAGTTCGTCATTTCAACTCGAGAGGACTGCTGGTGTCAATTTACTTAGTGTCAAGTAATGACTGCACGATAAAAAAAAAAGATTGCTGTGTTACTGGCAAACAAACCAGCACAAGTCTACTTGAGAAAAAAAGATTCATCAGAATTGTTCTAAATTGTTCCAAAATTGTTGACAGCTGTGGAATGCGGTGGGAGAAAAAGTTCAACCATCTAAATCATCGGTGGTGATCAGGTTTTGGAGTGAGTCAATTCAAAAACCATGGTTGTCTTTATAAGTTCATCATATTTACCTCAATGTTCAGCAGTTAGAGAGAAATGAATTGAAAAACATCCTAGAGCCACCAGTTTTGCTCAGCAACAACTGCCTCAGTCATCCATTATGTAAGGCTTTTGCGTAAAGGACGACTCACTTTTTCTCAACTGGCAACAACAGTTCGCACTCTGTCCACCCACGTGTAAACCAGTTTAAAGGCTGTGTACAGCCCACATCAAGCTCCATCAATCAAGTGCTTAAGGTTGCTGCACGGTTTGGGATTTGCACAGGGCTTTAAGGCAATGCTGCCTACGAGCCTCGACTCGGGGCTAAAAAAAGTCCATAGCCCACTATCTACCCAGGATTTTGTACTGGGTATATTGGCCAGAAATTGCTAAACTGATTTTAATTAAAAAAAACAAAACCCTCAAATGTTATTGGTATGAAAGCATCAAAATAATCACACAGTCAAAGAGAAGCCTTAAACTCCTCAGGCCCATTTTCTCTTCCCTGGTACAACACGTCATATTTGCAAAACTGACCAAATGTATCGTGTTCGCCTAACCTGCTTTCATATGTTTGGATTTCATTCCCATGTGATCATCTTACGAAGACTTTGATGTGGTGCTGATCTGTTAAAGATCTGTAGCTACAACTATGCATTCTAAATTATTGCCACGAAACCCAAGTCGAGGATCCTCGACTCCACCACAAATGGAAAGAAGAAAAGCACTTCAATCGAGTTTGCACTGACCTGCACCCAGAGTTATTACCGCAAATGGAGAGGTCAGCTTGAGAGGCTTCTCATCGTCATAGATGCTGTAATTAAATTGGATGTTAAGTAAATTAACTTGTGAGCACTAATCAGTTTCTGGCATAAAAGTCTGTTGTTACATATTTGCTGACGGTCTTAGTAAATAGCCTACGGTAACTATCTTTATTATGCAGCCAGCTTGGCACAGCTGGAAGTTTGACTTGGCTCGTGACCTCAGGGAAAACATCACTCATAGCTGTGGGTGCGTTATCATTGACTTTCGAATGATGCTGATACAAATGTTGTTTCCAGCTATGTTGAAGCCAGCAACACTGAAGCATCTGTTCTTATACTGACAATCTGTCTTGGCTGAACATCAGACAGACAGGCAGCCATTTGATTGTTGTCAAATATCACTCCAGTAGACATGCCCAGCAACCATAGTGGCAATGCTACCCTATTAGTGGTCTAACATCTCTGCTTTGCTGTCTTGGGTGTGTGCCAACGCATATTTGCCATGTTTGTTATTGAAAATAATTACATTCATGAAAGCTTGTAAAGATGACCATCTTTTATTCTCTTTCCAGTTTAATTATCCAATTTTCCTCCTCCATTGATGTAAGCGATGAACTCCTTCTTCTGTGAAAGAGTCGTTTATTCACCAGAAAGTATCCAAAGATTCCTGATCGATATTTTGTTCTCAGTGTCTTCAGTTTTGCATGTCTAGACCTGCGCAACTACCTTAGAATAATCCAAGCTAGTGAGTTTAACAGTTGTTTTACACACAGCACGTGCACCAGTCTCCTCATAATGCAAGCTAAACTAGAAGACTGGGAACTGGATGAAAAATATGCAGCCTTTTCTTTGGTACAACTTTCAAAAACCCAAGATCTTCCCTCTGTGGAAAGTTTGCCATGATGTTATTCCATAATTGTTTTCAGTCATGCTTTTGATAAAGTGCTAGTTTCCAAAGTTGTAATTCTACGAGCCTTTTACTGCTTTGGCTGTTATTAGTAATACGTTAGTGATAGGCACCGGGAAACACTGTCTACTACATGTTAGACACACAAGTGGCTTTAATGCCAAAAAACCTGCTCACTGGAATCACAGCTCCTTTAATTTTATTAGCAATGTTTTGATCAATTACAGGTTTTTGTCACACAAATACCTACAGGAAGGAAATGAGGGGCTTATATTGCAAAATGACCGAATAAAAAAAAGTAAAATGTGTAAAAATATGAAATGCAACATACAAGTCATACAGTCTTACACAAATGTTCCACTACTCATTTGATGCCAAACCTGTCATCAGATTCTGGGTGAGGTGACACAGTATTGGTGCAGTTGGTGCAGGTCTACTCAGAGTCAGAGTTCAGATAGTAGCGGCACAACACGTTTGTGCCTGATGTCTGCAAATCTGTTTAGTCTCTTCTTTTACACATGGTCACCTTCAATGCATAGCATTTTGAATTTTAAAACTTAACTTACTTAAAAAATACACTGTATATGAAATAATGTTTGGCATTTCATGCTTGGGAAGTCTCATCATCTCCAGCTGTTAAGGAATTGCTTTTGCCCGCAGAGTAGTGTGCGGCCTGTGGATCAATTTCCTGATGCTCCCCTTTCAAAATATACACAGTGGTCTCAATGGACACGGTACGCATGAGGGCAGAGAGAGAAAGTGATGGAGGGAGGGGGTGAATGAGGAGGAGAGTTTGGCCCTGGAAGTCTCCACCTGGTGGGGTGGTTGAGGGCCAACAAGGCGCCCCCACAGTACACAAAGCTTGCCTTGTGTGAGATAAGCAGCGGGCACCAGGAGGGCCCTGCGGCACTATTTTCACAATCAGAGCCAGTTTGTTTTCTCTAGGCCTCAGAGCCTGTCAGGAGAGCAGCATGCTGGCAGGCATGCGGGCTGGAGGTTGTGTTGGGTAGCACTGGTAGGGGAAAAAGAGGGTCTCCTACAGGGTGGGCCAAAGATTTCAGGGGCTCCGAAACATTTTCCTCTTATTTAACTATATTTGTTTACTTAACTTATCCCTCACGAGATAGGTTTCCAGTTTAGATTTAACACAGACCTGATGATTCAATGTAAAAATCCTTACTTATCATTGATAACTAGTTTGAAAAAAAGAGCTTTGCCATTATTTTTTGTATGACGCTCATTGCAACCAAATCATTTTGAGAATCATGCACTTAATTCAAGAAATCTGTATGATGCCTACAAGTATGAAATCTTTAGGAATACACTATGTCTCTCTACCAATAATTATAG
Source organism: Pempheris klunzingeri (assembly GCF_042242105.1). Taxonomy (NCBI): domain Eukaryota; kingdom Metazoa; phylum Chordata; class Actinopteri; order Acropomatiformes; family Pempheridae; genus Pempheris; species Pempheris klunzingeri. The sequence continues at coordinate 29,002,879 of NC_092018.1, forward strand.
GAGTCAATTTGCTTCCAACAAGGTTAAATAGTTTCTACAAAAAAGCTGCTACTCTAATGTGCCAGTGTTGAGACTGTTAGCCCCAAAGCATAATATAGGACATGTTGGTTAATGCTCTAATAGATACTGTACATATCTTCTTATAACCTCCACCAGGAATACTGCAGTGCTAATGTTTCTGTTCTTTTTTCTTTTAGCAATAAAGTTGTGGTGTAATATTATGAGTGTTTATAGTGAAAACCCACAGTGTAAAAGACTCAGAGTTATAAGAATGTTTTCTTGGTAAAGACTATTCGGAAAATGATACTAAAATTTAATTAGAAACAGTTGCGTTACTGTTGTAAAGATGAGATGCCTAGAGCAAGTATTTTGAGTCGACTAGTTTTATCCAGAAGTGCAACAAAGAAAACACAGAGAGGTAATAGTCAAGGAAAAGAGATTTTTCATAGAAAATGTGACCACAGTTAAGGAACTGCAATATGCAACCGTTCCTGTGATTATTTTGAGTGCTTATCTGATTTTAAGTTAATTTCTCATTAGGCACTGGTAGTGTGCAAGTAGCGCTCCGAGCCTCGTGTTGGGATTATTTAAAAAGTGGTTTCTCTGCAGGCAGGTTTCATGATTTTTCTCCCCATTCCACAGTATGTCTTGGCCCATCAGAGGCGGCTGGCGGCCAGGACTCCTCTCAGCTCACTCCCTGAAGACCCCTGGCTCCACAGAAACAGGAAATGGTAATAGTATTGCACTGCTTTTCCTCCCCCTATCTGTATCCCCATTTCTCTCCCTCTGAATGAACAAAAAAAGAGAAAAAACAGATGTGTAATAACATATATGTGTGGAAAAATGGACCTAGACCATGAAATAAACCAAAAGTACACATTGTGTTTTTGCACTTTCATCAAAGCCATGTAGACATTAAAAAAATGCTGTACAATCAATCAATTACAAAGGTCAGACTTTGTCGTTAAAAAAACCCTTGAGCTTATTATACTTCTACCCGATAGTTTCCACAACCAGAGATTTGGAGAATCTGATTTTATTGTCTTTTGCTATGGGACAGTGAAGTGAATTGGAAAATTATTTGAGAGTCATTGGTTTTTGTCACTGCAAACTCAGCATATTTAGTTTTCACTCAGACTACAAGTAGCAGTTGTCAATTCAACAAATGATGATTGATTCCTATCGTTATTATGCTGTGACAAAGAAAAAGAAAAAGTTGTCTTCCGACAGCCAAGCACAGGGTCGGCTGTGTCTGTTTGCACTACAGGCTGTGTAGTTTCTCCACAGGTGGATGAACACCACCACCACCACCCCGCCGCCGCCGCCGCCCCCCCAACAAACCCCCCAACCTCCAAGTGTTTATGAGTCACTTCACCCCTGGCCAACCATGTGGTGAAGCCACCCAGCTCCAGTCATATCACAGGGATCTGCTAACTAGCCCCCATGGACACTGCCAGGTTTTTATAGTAAATCGTGGAGCAAAACCACAATTGACTAAAAAGAGATAGGCTCGCTCTGACTTCATAGCATTTTGTGGTCTACATTTCCCTTTGAGTTCTTTTTTCTTCAGAGTTCTTTCCCTTCTCTGTTTTCCTTTCATCTTAATTTAAAATGCAGCTGGATCCTCCGTTCCTCCTTATAGTTTTCTTTGTTTTAGCCCTTTAAAAACAGGGTTTTATCGTTTCAGCTTTCCATTGGCATATTTATTTTTCATGAAAGTCTTAATGTGTTCAAGAAGTTCCAAAGTTAGCTGCTTTAATGGTGCAGCAACAAAAAAAATCCTCAAACACCATCACTTGTACAGAAACATTTTGTCGTACAGCAAAGTTCTGTAGGTTGCTGTCCACACCTTAGAGCATCCAGTTAAATATGATCGCCTTACCCCATTTTTCTTATAGAAAGGTTGCAGAGAAGGCACAAAATAACTCCTGTGGAGCACAGATGTGGGCAGCTCGAGCCAAAATCACCAGCACTCTTTGCCAAAATAGAACCATAAAAATCTGCCTGCAATAAGTAACCATGAAACCAGAATGTCTCTTTTCCTATAGCAGAACTGTGGGATGTGCCCCATCAACCGTGAACCTGAGTTGCACAGGGGAACCCGAGGGGAGTGTTGAGGCCTGATTGGGTAGAAAGCCATCTGGGAGGCTGAGTTTATACTGGACAAAAGAGTCAAAAAACATAGTTGCACACAGATTCTTACAGGGACCTTCAGTTTTGTGAGGCGTACATCCCATACAGGCACCATCTGTAAATACAGATACAGTACAACATTCTTGTAACCTTTCCTCAGGCCACACCTTACACTGATATCCATTTCTGGCATACCAACACTCACAAGTAGTACAGAGTCCTGGCTTTGCTGCCAATGGTTCCTTAGTGCTGTGCCCAACTCCACAGCTTTCAGCCCGGGCAGAGGAGGGCAAAGTACTGGGCGTCTGTTCTCGTTCCCAGGATTGGACTCACTGTATTGCACTTTACCCCTGTGGCTTCACTCAGTGTGCCAGTTAGGTGCTTGGCAGAACTGCAACATTTTCATTTTTCATCTCATTTCTCCTCAATGCAGTGACGGGCCGAGGCAGATCCCTGCTCAGAGATGTATGTGCGTGGAAATGTTCAGTGTTTGTATCGTTGTCTCTTTTCTGTGCTTGTTCATTGGTTTGTCTGTGCTGGGTTCAGTTTTTGGTACATTCCTGATGTGGTGTGTTTGTTGTTTGTCTGCCGCACTAAGAAGAAAAGAGTTGCAAACAATTAAAAGGTGAACTGTAGAAAGTTGTACTGATGAACAACAAAATAGGTTTGCAAAGTGGTAGCTTTGTAAAAATATTTTTTAAAACCAATTGAGTAAAATTGAAAATGTACATACATTTTAGAGGAAATTTCGCTTTTGACACACTTTAATTGTGTCATTGTATGTTCAGGCAACATGGAACACTTTCTTTGTCATTAGTTAATGTTAATGAATATAAATGAATGAGGATTTTTCATCATAGACCGTCATCGTAGCACGTCTTCGGCGAGGGACGTGTGACTGGAACATTTTGTCTTTATGTAATAATGAATTAATGGAATAGTGAGGCCTTCATAGAGTTTGCTACTATAGCAACACACACTTCTTAGGTCTCCCCCCTCTGTCGTTCTCTCTCTGTCACACACATTCACACGTAAAGTGCTGCTGTGCGTCAGTATGCTCATGTATTGTGACCTGGAGGGGCGCCAGTGAGCCCAGTGAGCCCAGTGAGCCCAGCGGCCTGAGGCCTGCCGACACCTTTCCCCAGCCCTGTTGAAATGTTTATTTATAACTCTCTTCCAGCTCCACCTCCCCCTGTCGTCTGCCAGCCGCCATGCCAATCCAAACACGCTAGGCCTCTCCAGACTGATCCAGAGCATGATTTCAGAAAGAAGAGAACCCTTTCCCCTCTTTTTTCCCCCTTCTCATGCCCAAATTCTCCAACCCTTTCCTCCCTCCCTCTGCCTCTGTCTCGCTGTGTCTTCCAAAGAGTAACGCTTAGGGAGAGGAGAACTGAGTAGAGACAGAAGGGAGAGGAAAGGAAAGGAAAGGGAGGGAGGGAGGGAGGGAGGGATGGATAGAAGAAAAGAGGGAGGGGGCAGAGGTTTACTCCATCCAGCATGGGCTGCTAAATTGGTTTCAGAGCAGCAGTTGGGCTCCGGGGATGTATGGCACACACTGCCGACTAGCTGTGTTTGCTTTTGTGGGGTGTAGGAAATCTGATCTCCATCCATGTAGCCAACCCACATCCCATATCCCACCCATAACTACCACCAAGAATGAAGGGAGCTATGAGGACAGTCGCCCCAAAACAGGTATCACTGATACTTTAGTAATAAGAATAACAAACATTAAATCCAAGTGTGGAAAAGTGCGTATTTCACAAAAATACTGAATGGTTACATCATACCACATGAGCCGTCTTTGTTACAGGCAGGAAGTCACATGTCTGTGGAAGGTAGGATGACATGTTGAGTCCCTGGTGAGCCCAAGGCTGAGGGCTCTCTAAATAGGTTTAATTGGGCCAGGCCTAACACTGCCATGCAGACATTGCCAGACAGACACAGGGCTACAGGGAAAAGCAGCGCACCCAAGAGACCTCAGGCACTGTGTCCCTGTATCTGACTTGGTGCTGCTGTGTGGCTCATTTAGTATACTCACAGTTTAAGGACACACTGCTTACACATTGTCGTGTCCAAGGGAGCTGTGCCAAATTACCAATACCAGTTGTTTATCTAAAAAACATGCTCATACAGCAGAGCTATGATTGGTTTGTTGCCCAAGGCATAAATCTAGCTCTCAAAAGTGGGAATTGTTTACCTCCTTGTGCCTGTGTGTGTTTGTGTGCTTGTTTACGCGTCTCTGTTTATGCGTAAGTGCATTTGTCTGCATGCCTTAGCATGGGCGCCTTTGTAACCGTCCTCTCCAGCTCAGCCACCGAGGTCTGTGACATCCCCTGCAGCGAATGGTAAAATGTAGATCAGCCATAACAAAATTGAAATATATATACCATATTATTTCCCCTCGATAAATGAAGCTAGTGTCTGATAAATAATATATGATGCGTCAAATATTTATTCAAACAGCAAGAAGGGGAAAAGGAAGGAACATGAAGACAGGCACATATACGTATTATATATACAGTATGTTAATAGACAGCAGTCCAATTAATGCAGCCCTCTTCAAGCTTCGTGCGGTGTTAAGGCCACAGTGCGCCTTTGATACACAAACCACTTTTCCTTTAATTTCTATGTGCGTGTGTGTCTCATTTCTGTTTTTGCTCTTTCTCACATATTGTACAGGCACACACACACACACACATGCAAACATATACTTGTGGTTGGGACAGATTCTCATTTCTCTCTCAGACAGTTTGCTTGCCTTGCATCCGAATGGACTTGTCTTACATCGCATGCGTATATGATGACAAATCCTACATTTAATTTACTCTGCCTTTTTGCAGCGCGCACCAACTTCCTTTATTTAATAAATGATCATGCTTTAAAAGCAGCCAAGTGTTGAATGAACCACTACACAGAGTAAAACACCTTCCGTTACAGCAAATGGTTGTGTGAGTGTTTGTGCGTTTCAAAGCATCCAAGTATGAGTGTGCGTGCGTTCAGCGAGTGGAGCTGACTGTTTGTGTGGTTGTGGGTTCCTGGTTGTGCATTTGTGTGTTTATACCCTTGTTTGTGTGTTTGTCATGAGTAAGTCCTGGGGGAATGCGGTCTCCACAGTAACCGTCTCTCTTGGTGGTCCGTCATTAATAGTCTGTCTGGTGTTGATGATTTAGATTCAGTCAAAAAAAAAAAATGGTGCAGTCCGATATATCAAGTGGAATCCCATAAAATCATTTAACAACTCTGCATAATAAACACCTCGACAAGTGAATAAATAATCTGTAAATCAAGAGGTCAGTTTAAGCAACCTTTTTTCAGGCTGTGTGTGTGTGTGTGTGTGTGTGTGTGTGTGTGTGTGTGTGTGTGTGTGTGTGTGTGTGTGTGTGTGTGTGTGTGTGTGTGTGTGTGTGTGTGTGTGTGTGTGTGTGCACGCACGTATTTGGTGTTTGTTTTTCCTCTTTGTCTCATCTCTCCCCCCCGCCTCTTCTGAGTGAAGAGAAATTGAGAAACCAATCTAAAATCCATCAGGACTTCCCTGCCCACAAGCCTCTCTCTCCCAACCCCACTCCACCCACTGCCCCCCCACCTACCCACCACCCAACACATTCCCACCCCCCACTCCTGTTTTTTGTGTTGCAAGCGTCTGGAAATTGGATGAGATGTTCGTTTAGCGGGCAGCTGGTCTGGGGCCGATATGAATTGCGTTTCCCCACGCCAGGAAAGGTCAAGCCCCCTCGCCTTGACGGAGTGCATCGGCCTATTGAGTGGCGCTTTAGTCCATTTACCAACCGCCAATGGCAAGGCAGCAGAGGGGAGAGAGGGAAGCACGGGTCTGTGTGTAGAAGAGAGAAAAGAATGGCAGCACGTCGGATATAAATTCATTGTTTCTCATCACCCAGCTGGGGCAGGAATGGCTGGGAGTGATTGCTGGGATGGGGGAAGTGAGGTAGGAATATTGCCGTCTGAGGAGGCTGTGCCTGCGTGACAGAAGAGATGAGCGCCCCTCTTTTACCACCACTGGCGTCACATTCAGCCCTCCTGCCCAGCATTTTGAAAGACAATGTGTAGAGCTTACGCTGTCTTTCAAACACCCAAATAAAAATCAGATAAGGTGGCCTCCATGATAATTTGCTCAGTAGAATTAGTGTTCAAAAGAGAAGAAAATAGGCTGGTTCCTCTCATGTCATACCTCTAGAAGTATACCTTTGTATTTAAAGAGAACAGGAAATGATGCCACAGCACAGGTGATGCCTTTGTTAAAAAAGGAATTATTCCAGAAGCTAAAAATAGGGACAATTAATAGGTTGGTTACATGCTGGAAACAGACACCTTAACAGTACACAATATAACTACGCCTCAGGGCTCCTACATCTCCCTGTCTCTCATACATGCATGCAGAAAAAGGGTTGCTGTCCCTTTAATTTTCATCCCTGCGTATCTGGAGGAGTTAAGGCAAAGCAATTAAAACAAAGGCATATTTAACATGGGGTTAATGATTGGCTGACCCTGCAGTCAGCACAGTGACAATATCTTAATTATTGAGAAACCTAAAGTCATTACGCCTACGAATGGCCCGAGGAGCGTCTCTATTGATCGGGATCCAGTCCCATTACAGGCCCAGCCCAGACCAATGAAGCCCCCCCATTATGGACAGCTTTTTTTTTTTTCTCTCTCTCCCTCTCACTCCTGGTATCTGTCTCTCTTTCTCTCTCGCTCCCTCTCTCCTTCTCTGCGTCTCACTGCGAGCTATTGGATGTGTTGAACGGTGAGACAAGAGCCAGGCGAGGCTTGTGGGCTTTATTGCTTTCTAAAAAATTCATAACCAAGCCTGACATTTTTGCTGAGGAATGATTATTTTCCTCCCTCTCTCAATCTACTTTCCTTTATGGTCCTTCACATTTTTTTTGGTTTAAGTGGCAGAAGTGTTAAAAATCAAGCACTAACAGGATTGATCAATTCTCTTATCTTATACAAGGTTAGACACCTTTACTGTAATCCTATGGATTTTGTATTTTCATGCTGATGCTTTCAGTTTTATTATCATTTCTGCAATTTAAAACAAGTGCTTGATGCTTTACTGTAGCTATAAATATGTCAATTGCTCACTCTTTTCAATTTAAATATTTAGTTTTATACAGATGTTGGTGGCATTACTATTTGTTTAATTCTGAGGAACTCTTACCATTACAAGTGCTTGTATTTAATTATTTCAGACAGAAAATGTGGTGAGATTGGACACCTACAGTAGCAGTGAAGGATCTGATACATTTCAGAGCCTTTTGAATGATTACATACAGGACGACGCCTGATTTCTCTAAAAAGAGATTTGAATGCGAGTGATGTTTTGGCCGAAAATGATTTAGGCTTTGCTGCACTTCATGATAATACCTGAGAATCATATAAACACGTTAAAAATCATCAGAAACAAGCACTTAAACAGCAGATGATGTTCTGAAAAAAGCAGTGTGATGATCTTCACTTTGGTCCTCCTCGTACATTGTGATGCCTTAAAGGTCTGCATACATGACAGTGTTAAACGCAGTTGGAAGCATTACATGTAATCGACTGTAACCTCTGGTGTTAATTAACCAAACATTTGTTCATTATTCAAACTATGGAAATGCTTGGATATATCATCAATCTACATATTTAACAACTTCGAATAGCTAGACATGTTAATAGCTATATTATCACCTTAACTCGTTAGCTGTGACAAATAGCTTTTAGATTGACTTTTGATTTTATTTCATTTAAAAAATGTTACTTCAACAGAAAATAAAAAAGCTTTTCAGATGAGAATATTTCACTTAACTCCTACGGTAGCAAATTCCAGTGCCGCATGGATCGTCTTGTTATGTAACTCTGACACAAAATGAACATTTCACTGGTGCTTAAATTCACTGTATGATACGTGTCTAATGTTTTATGACTGCAGTTGTAATGCATCGATAAGCCTTATGTGCTCTTATAAGCATGGCCATAGCAAAATATAGGTGTCTTTATAGTGTGCTGTTGCACAGTCGTCATAGAAACCATAAAGATTTGTTATCTTATTACCTTTTAGTGCCGCTGATTTCCATTCTTTTCATGAACTCTGTCTGAACTCTCCTGATTTATTAAGGCTGAATATTAGATGGATGTAATGACCGTGATGATTGTAAGTGTAATATTTGTTTTGGTAATATTACTTAACATGTTCACTGATAAAAACTGTTCACTGATGCAAAACACAGCAAATTTTTGGTTTTTACATTTTTAACCTTTGACTTTATATATCAAAAACGTTTGTTTGCCTGATGTGCATCATTCACACCCTTACCCAGTCATATATCAAAGACAAGTGCAGGTGCATACATGCAGGTTCACGTATGCAAACATTTGCTTGTTGATTGATTATACACTGCACCTATTTATCCAATAACCCTGTCATTTGACTGCTGAGAGGCACAACCCAATTCGATCTCTAATGGGAGGTCAGTGAGTTGGACTCCACATCGTGATGTATGTTTTATGATAAATATAGAAGCCAGACAACTTCTCCGCTGTCACATTGCTTCCTCCTCTTGTGGCCCCAGAGTGAAGCAGCATGGGGAGAACTGAGATGTAATTACCCAATCAGTGTGTGCCATCCTTATTAAAACACTACTAACAGTGCTCCATTATTGAAATACCCCCCACCGGACTCTTCTTAATTCATTAAATAAATTAGCGCCAGCGCCTTTAATAATTCATAGAATGATGTCTACGTTTTTTCTCCCCCACAGAGGCTAACTATGACAAAAAACCATGGAACTGAAGGCAAGGACTGTTGGATGATACTGAAAAGAGTGGCTAGTAATGAGGAATCAGTGTGAATCAAACTCATCACTTGTACAGAAAAGAAGTCGGTTTTTGTGATTGCCAGAAACCAGATTGCTGCGCAGACTCTGATATAACTATATTTTAACTTTAAAGTTCTTTATACTTAGTATGAATATATTGTCATCTATTCTTTGCTGTTGTCATTTACTTCTTGTAGATATCAGCTACTGCTGAATTAGCCACATAAAGTTAGCCCATGCTAGCCCATATAAAGTGACGCAAATCCTCCAAAAGCACATCTTTATTTTTTTCCCACATGGCTCCCAGGCTGTCTCCTGTGTCCCTCTCATTTGTGTTGCATTAATGTGTTAATGAGAATATCCTTGAGCTAGGCAGAGAAGCTAAAAGACAAATAAAGCGAGGAGTCAGACGAGGGATCTCGCTGTGTTGCTACGTATCTTTAATTGACACATCTGCATCCCTGATGAAATATTTACCGCCTCTGACGATGGTGCGGCGATGCATGGCGATCAACGCTGTGTTGCCGATGGTGATGTCGACATGTGATCGTGTTATTGATGTTATTAGCATAGCTCCTGGTGAAGATCCAGATTTATCTAGCTCTCCAAATAAATCGGCAGTGTGATTGTCCGAGAATGTTTTCTTTTTTTTTTTCATTTTTCTTTATTGGTCTTTTTTTTACCTTCTTTTATTGTAGAATTGAAGGGTGTCACGTGACTTAGGTGGCTGGATCTATACCCATGACATCTAAACACGGAAAAATGACTATTATATAGATATATAAATAACTATAATAACTGCTGTTTTTCTCTACGGTGGGACTCTCAGCTGTCACTGAATATTGTGGATGATGAAAGTAAAGAAATAAGGTATGTGTGGTTAGCCATGCTGTTAGGACAGAGGAGAGATTCAGAACACATCCTCAATCATTGATTGAAGCAAATGTGTATAGAAAAGGATTCTGTGTGTGTGAGTGCTGCTTTTTGTGTCTCTGTTTGTATCAAAGGAGTGTATGTATGTTGGTGTTATACACTGAACATGTAAGCATGTGTGTGTGTGTGTGTGTGTGTGTGTGTGTGTGTGTGTGTGTGTGTGTGTGTGTGAGCACTATGCCTGTTGGGATGTGGCGGCCCTCTCAGCCATGTCAGGGACAGCTTCGTCGAGGGTGGCAGCCGGGGAAAATGATGATGATGAAATTAAAATTCTGCGCCCGGCAGAAGGGGCTGCCGCGATTTCACTGGCGGCTGTGCGCATCGATCTGTTCCAGCATTTGACTTTCAACCATGACAAAACTGTGGGCAAATTAATTGTTCTCCAGGATATTAGGCATCAGAGTCCATTAATCCTCTCTGGAGCGCCACGCCGCATGAATACTAATCGTCTTTCCAGGCAGCCGTCTCATCCCTTGCTCCCTTCTCTCTTTCTCCTCTCTTTTTTCTTTCTTATCCCTCTTCCGACTCTTCTCTTGCTCTTTACAAATATTCTCTCTGCTGTTGTGTCTTTACTTTCCCCCCTCTCGTTGCTTATTTCGGTCCCAAATCTTTTTTTTTCCACACTCTCTGTAGGTTTTATCTCCTAGCCTCTCCCCCTTAAAAACTGACAACAAAGCTGGTGTTGTTTTATCTGTGAGCCTTTTCACAGCTAAGTGAAAAAACTGATAAAAATTTATTTCCCGAAAAACAATCAAGTGATCTGCAGCAGGAACATTATGTTCTTTTATTGATTAATTTTTTGGCTTGACAATAGGAAAGAAAGTGGAACCTAAAAAAAGTGATGTTTAGGAAACATGCAGGAGAGAGTCTGTCTAGCCACTGGAATGGGTTTTTGAATTATATAGTACTTTTCTATATATTTCATCTATATTACTTTGCCCAGATAAGATTGCTCTAATGGTGTAATATTAGTCTCTATAAGGATCAGCATGGCATTTGAGAGAGGGAGGAAAAAATAGCCCCCAACACCAATTATGTAAGATATTAACACATTAGTCGGCACAAGATCTAATTGGATGGCAGCCCTGTGCACCATGACAACAATCACCTAGACCCTGTTTATCTCGTAATTGATAGTCTGGAGCTTAAGCAGCAGAGGCATCAAAAATTCATACAGCACAGTGAGGACTGGCCCTTCCTTTCAGACCACACATTGATTGGTTTTTATTTTCTTCCCTCTAACCAGGGTAATTTTAAGAGTTTTGGGACGAGCCTCAGATATTGACGTTTTTCTGTGTTTTGATAGATGGCTGGTGGGCTGTGGCAGTAATAGTGTAAGTTATCTGACATTCAGGCAGGCGGGGTCATGGGTCCAGACACAATATATTCACAGCCCTTGCTTATTGACAAACCATCGCAGGTATCGGCTACGTCCCATAATAAATATGCATGCTGTAGATTGTTTTTTTTGGCACAAATAATCGGTTTCCAGTGCATTGTTGAGCTACCAGCCCAAGGGAAAGGTCTGGCATCATCATAAACTAATCTGAAAAGCATTACAATAACAAATCTATGGTGTGGTTTGATCAAACCTGCATTAATGCTGATATCATAGACATGAACGACTGTAGAAGAGCCATTAATTGTGTTGCACCACTACACTGAACATGTGTAGAAAAAGCTGTCATCGATATGATTGGAAGGTGTGATTTAAACCATTTAAAGATGAACCGTAAAACATTTCCACACATGCACCTGCTATTTTGGCCCAATACACATGAACCTCAAGGTTTCCAGTGTTTCTCCGTAAAGCTGCTCTAACATTGTGTCATGTGAAATGTGAAGTGTGTCACTAGTGATGAGCCTACAAAGAATTATCACCTAATTCTGCAGTTCCCTGCACATCTCTGTATCGCATTTCTTCTGGTTTCTTTCGTGACCCACAACTTTACTGTTTCACTTCACTTTCACCGCTCTCATCCTCTCATTTTTAGATCCAGCAAACAGCTGTTTTCTAATGGTGTACACTCTTTCCCACTGTGTGAAACCTACCCAGCGCCAAACACTATTGATGGGCAGATGATACCGAAGCTCTGAAACTTGTTTCACTCCTGTGACGTGCTGTTTGAACACATTGTGTCAGGGCCTGTGTCAAATGAAGAACACCACGTGACTTGATGACGTCCGAAGTTTCAAACATCACAGAATCTCTGCCTGAAATTTCTAAAAGTTTTGCACACAGAAATTGAACGAGTAGAGAAGACAATGAGAGCATGAGAGCATTCCCACCTGATACCAAGTAACAATATCATAAAAGAAATAATTTGATCAAATTCAATGACATTTCATCCTCACATCACGTTACAATTCACATGAAATGGTACGTGAAATAAACATAAACTATGATGTTAAAACACATCAGCCCACAATGGATAACTAGGTTTTGTGGACAACGTGCTTATTGATTATTTCAATATAACCTTTGGCAAAGTAAGATCTACGTTTAATGCAGTCCCTCTGAATAAGAGTATTATAGATTTAATGATATTGTGCAGGCTTCCTTGACTTTTATTGCAAGTTTTACAAGCCACCAAATGTCACCGTGCTTGCTGAGCTTGAAGGCCTGAAGCTCCAAATATTTTCTGCGTCACAAATAGAAAGAAAGCCCCGGAGCTTCTCGAGGCTTCATCCGGCCCTCACCAAACGGCAAACGAACAGAGACTAGCTGGTGAAGCGTTTAGCAGCTGAAGAGCCAGATATTTCCCTCAGGAGTTGGTGGAGGTGGAGAGTGAATATTGTGCATTCATCAGGTGGACAGACGACTTCAGTGAAATGAATGCTAAAGTTGACTCATATCTGCTGGCATGTAAATAAGCCACTCTTTGCTAACACATTAATCTTTTTGGCCAAAATAAATCAGTGTGTGCAGGTTTAAGTGGTGTCAGTTAGATGAAATGTTTTCTGTGCCTACGGACCATTTCACATGTAGTCTGTTATAGTCTTTCATAGTCTGTGTCTGCTTGTGTCTGCACTTCACCGAAGGGCCCACATTCCTCTATTGTGTGAAATACTTAATGGTGCAAATCATCAAACATTTAAGTAATTCTAGACACCATTTTTATGGCTATGTGACATCACATGGGAATTTCCGGATGTCTTTTGCATCATTTTATACACATTTGCATGGAATTCAGCCATTTGATGGAACTGTTGGATGTTGACCAGAAGCTCGGTGAGATGGACCCACTGAGGGGCCAGTGTCAGTGGTGTGGTTTCTATTGACGTAGATTCACCCAATCGTTGTTTTGCTCAGAATGACCTAATGAGAACATTTCACAATGAATTTGCAATACACGCAAATTGGACAAAGTGCAACGGCTTTGTTATCAAAAGCAGACTATTATACTGGCGTCTCGGACCTCTATGAGACTGTTAATGACAGAGGGAGAGCATAAGGTGATCCAGGAGTCAGACGAGCACAGTGTAAGAATAAAAGAATGAGCAGGAGAAGGAGGGAAATAGAGCATGGAATAGAGTAAGGGTGAGGAGGTAGGAGCAGGAGAGCGAGTCCCTGGTGGCCACTTCCTGGCTAAATCTCTCCCCTGCACTCTGGCTGCTTCTCCTCTCTTCTAGTGCTAATTAATTGGGCTGGGGAATCAACGCTCTCATCTTAAATCTGCTCCCTAATTGAGCAGTCCTTTCTGCCAGCGTCAGACAGCTCAGCATGCGTCTTCCGCATGATTTGGAGCTAAACGCACTGTCACTTTATTACCCACCACATAACTTGTAAAGCACTATTACACCACTCAGATAGTTACTACAATTAGCATGTTGCCATTTTCAAGGCTCTTCATTAAAGGCCTAACCCCCCTCCTACCCACTAAAGGTGTCAATGAAACCATGTACAGCACAAAATGTTGCCTCTGTTTCTTTGGAGCGTGTAAAGTTAAAGATGTGATGAATTCACAATTGACATTATTTTGGAAAAACAGAAGTTTTAAAGCTGTGGTTATGCTTTTTTTATCATCTTAAATGGTATGGTCTCATGTTGGGAAATTATTACCTTTTTTGCCAAGAATTAAATGAGAAGATTACCACTCACAGTTCAGTGAAACCATAGCCAGCAGCCTGTTAGTTTATCTTAGCATAATGACTGGAAACAGGGGAAATAGCTAGTCTGGCTCTGTTTGAATGTAATAAAATCTGCCTAGCACCTCTAAAGATCACTAATTAACACATTCTATCTTATTTGCTTAATCCATAGCAAAATCCAAGTGCAAAAAGATTGTTGAAGACAGAGCCAAGCTAGCTATCCTCCCCACTTCCAGTGTTTGTGCTAAGCTAAGTAAGCTGGCTGTTGGCTGCCGTTTCATCTTTACAGTACTGTACATGTGAGTGGTATTAATCTTATTGCCTATAAGACTATTTCCCAAAATGTCTAACTTTTTAAACCAAATGGTGACATAGTAGACTTAAACCCATCGTGCCGGGCACCTTTACCACTGTTTATGTTAACATTTGCACACTCTCTTCGTATATTGCGTACTCTGTAGAGGTGTGATGGGACTAATTCTCTTATGGGAGGTCCATTGCTTAAACTATCTGACACGTTATTCCATAGAATCATATTCAAAGGTAACAGATATCATCAGCATTTGGAAACAGGCTCATGTTTCTTCTTCGTATTGATTATCATTCTCATTGTGTCACATGAACAATATTAAAACATATATATTTAATAATATAATATTAAATTGCTGTTTGCATGTGTATTTAAGTAAGACAAACTGCAGGCATTGTAATTTCATTTCACTTTTAATAGTGAACTGTTCTGTCGCAGAGGAACATCAACAAAGAAAAATTAGAAATTATCCATTAAATATTGGGACAATAGTTCTAAAGTGGCTGCATAGACCAATGATGAATCACTTCCTTGGTGTCCGGTGGTCTGTGGTGTTGAGATATTTAAGTCTTCTCACTTTTTGCCATCGTAAATCATGACACACTGTATGCCTGTTTTCATAGGATTAAGTGTGGAAACACAGGTAAGGGGAAAAAGTTATAAGGTGCTTGAAGTCAGTTCATGTGTCTACCTTTCACTGAGAAATGTTTTTCACATGAAGAGCCTTCAGGAGGAGATCAAGCATAAAAGAAATGGTGGGCATATATGCCTGAAAATAAAATCTGGATCTACTTATGAGGAGCTCCCACCCACTTCTTCTCTTGTTTCCATGGTGGTGAATGGTCACATGCACATACACACAGTAGAAATAGGGGCGAATAGTTTGGTGTGTGTGTGTGTGTGTGTGTGTGTGTGTGTGTGTGTGCGCGTGCATGCGTGCATGCGTGCATGCATGCGTGTGTGTGTGTGTGTGTGCAGAGTGATGGTCCAGCACTGCAGTGCTTTGACTCTGTCTTGGAATGAGGGAGTGATGTCATTGTTCCCATGGGGCTTCAGGGTTACTGGGATGAGGTCACAAGGGGTCAAGACAAGCCTGGATTCATTGCTCTTCCCTACCCCCCCCCCCCCCCCCCCCCACCACCACCACCTCCCCTCCACTACCATTACTTAAACACTACCTTTCTTCTCCATACGTTTCTCATACAGCAGCCCCCCCTCACCCATCTCCCTCTCACCTGGATTGGATTCAAAACTTGTACAGTTTGAACCCAGACTTTAAACTGATCCCTCCTCATTGTTTGGTACTGAGAGGTAAAAGCAGTGCAGCTTCGAGGCAAAATCAAAATCCAGTTTTGTTGACATCCCCTCACGCGGCTCATATGCTGAAGCAATCAAATTCCCCCAATTTCCATAAAACCAAACTGGAGGGTAAAATTTTGCTTTGCTGGGACTTTCTTACTTCAGGTCCATGTTGTGCAGTTCGTAACAGGTGTATGTTCGTCTACCTCCTCTGTTGAACTGTTGACCAGGGAGGAGAGCCAGAGTAAAGCAATATTGTATTTCATTCTAATGGTTTCCCAATATGCAGAAAAACTGTGAAGGAGCTGAGAATTTTCCATAAATGGCATTAATACAAGCATCTGGTATATTTATGAACGTATGCATAAAAATTGTAGCTCATCTGGTATGTACATTAGTTTAGGGATATACTGCATGCAGTGCAGACATTATCTAGAACTATATCTCATGATCCAGTTGAGAAACCTACAGTACTTTAATCTGTGAATAAACACACAAACACAGCTTATCAAACAGAACCACTTCCTGCAGTAGACACATGAGCACAGTCATAAACACAGATATTAAGAGGAAAGCACAGTCCTATCAATACCTCCTTTTCACCTGCTTTTCTCCACATATCGTTGCAAGCTGTTCACACGTGTGCTTGTCCCCATGTGTCTTGGTGGTGTTATGTGTTCGCTCTCATGTGTGTATTTTGTCCTCCCATCAAAATGGGGGGCGGGGGTAAACACGACTTTTGGGACAAGGGGAACAGCGGGTGAGTAACAGTGAGCTCATAGTGGTCATTATCCTTTGCTCCATCCTTGGACCTCCTACATTCCCCAGAAGCACCTGGTCCCCGCCCCCCCCCTTCTCACTCTCTCCCATTGCCCCAGTGCAGGTCCTTGCAGTGGGGCAGGGCGGCCTCAGGGTTCGAGGGTCCCAGCTGTGTAAATGTTTTCAGTTGCTGTGTGACTGGAACTGGGTCCTTCTTTTTGATCCGATGCCAAGACAAGCCCGGCCTCGGTTGTTCTTGGCAGCTGCTGGGGACGAAAGAATGTCAGCATGACTTTAAAAATATGACGGTTTGTAATTTGGACCACAGAGTGAAAACTGAGCCGCTGGTACAGTTTGTGATCATCTAATTATGCCACCCCCTCCCTCCCCTTCTCTGAATCCCCCCACAAAATCCTAACCCCCTCCTTTTATTCTTATCCAGGAATGAAGCTGTAAAGCTGCTTTGTCCCCTGTGAATTATTTTCGGGGTAGGCGTAATGGCTTTGTGCCCTGCTGCATTAATTCTCCCATGTTTCCCCTCATCCCTCCTTCATGGTTGCGCAGTTCTGTGTCTAGTTCGCATCCTAACCTGCAAATATTCAGGGGCTCAAGTCTAGTTGCAGCGTTTAGACACAGCCCACTATGAAGGACTTAGGGAGTGTAGCAGTGTAGCTATAGTGGTATTGTAGGTCAACACCTGTTGGTAAGGCACATTGTGCAATGTGGCCTGGGTAGTTTGCATGTTCAGCAACTAGACAGTGATAAATAAATTGGCTTTGTTAGAATAATGAGATTAACATCTTGTTTGAGACTCCGCTTTTGTAGTGAGCCAAGAAGTCTCCATAGAAAAAACACTGGTGCTGCAACAACAAAGAATTGTCTACATAGAGGCAGCTAATAGCACATTACAGTGGATTTTGTGTTCATATGCACATACACGCAGTTGTCTGGCCTGCTGTAAATGTGCCAGGTTGTCTGTGCCAGTATCAGAGGGGAGCATTTCTCCCACACAAGTTGATATGAAGTACTCTGTAAATCCCCAAGCTCAAAGCTCAAGCATAGATGTGTCAAATATTTAACAAATGAATGAGTTTTTAATCTGGGGCTCAGGGGAATGGAGCGTCATGATAAGGTTCTTTTTTTGTTTTCCCTTCATTAGCATAATTTCTCTGGAGTACATGTGCAGATTTCGACGGCTTTGTTTGGGATCCCCACTGAGATCTGAAATGGAGGCACAGAATCATAAGAAAAACCTCTGAGATGTTACAGAAGCCTGAGTGTACCAGTAAAGGCGAGCATTGCCAGCAACACAGCTCCTATTGTGTCTCTGGCTGTTCATCCATTTGCCCTTAATTGGGTTAATTGAAAACTTAAATGCAAGGTTTGTGTTTTTTTTTCTTTTCTCCTATTCCCTAATTAAACTGTTGTTTTGTGTCTTATCCAATAACACAGCGCGCGGACACAGTGCCAATCAGCCAAGAACTCCAACTTAAGCCATTAAGGGCTGTATGGAGGATTACAAATGTTGGACCACCTCTAATCAGACGACCGTTGAAAATTCACCTAAGAGGGGAAAAAATGATACATTAGGCTTACACAGACTTACAGACTTATTGCAGATGTTTGAATTTATTTTGCCTCTAATCACTGATGGTCTTGAAGGTTAAAAATACAGAGCTCATTGTTTACTACAGTGAAGCTGGATAACATGTTGCCCGCTAATGTGAGGACGGATGATTACATGTCAGAGTTCTAAAAAGCCAAAAGCACAACTACTTCTGACTGAAATATTGCACTGGAGACAGATCTGGATGAACTTTATGACTTCAGTATGATCCTGTTTTTTCCTTTTTTTTTTTTTTATCAAAGGCTGCAACAACAACCACTACAACTTCAGTTCTTGATATAGACTTTGTGCTCACAACAATTCTATTTAAAACTGTCATGTCAAAATGCTTCTAATGGCACTGAGGTTAAAAGAAGGAGAGAGACAGTAGGAGAATGGGAGGGGGAGAGGCTAAGAGGGTGGCAGAGTGAGTGCCCACAGATACAGTAAACAAATTAAGTCAGACTTTATTTTGAGGGGCTGGCTACACCGAGCATGAGCTGGCGTCTGGTCTCAGTGTCAGCTAGAGGACCTTTATGCGAGTACGCAGTCCATCTCACGCCTTAATGAGGCAATGGAAAAGCGTACAGGCCAGCACATCAACAGAGAAACAGCACTCAGAAAATACCAACTTAATAAGGCAATACAAGCAAATGAATGATTTTTAGAATCATGTTTTAAACAAGTAGTCCTCCCTGAGCACACAGAGATGGAAGGGGTGAGAGGAAATCTGCATATGTAAGTGTGTAAGCGTGTGCATGTGTGTGTGTGTAAACAAATTCTTCTATAAACCTGGCAGAGCGGAGGCTGCCACAGACATCAGCTCTGCATTTGCATATTCATGGCTCAATTTGCACTTGGCTATGCAAATGTATGCAAACATCGTTTCAGAACATTTCAAAAATAGAAACCAGCATTCCAAACGACGTTGTGCCTCTTAATATGCAGCCACACAAGAAAAAAAAAAAAAAAATTAGTGGGGAAAATCGAACGGGCCAAGTAACGGCTGAATATCTGATTTAAAACTGAGAGCCGTTCTGCAATCTTCTGCAAACAGGTTAAAGCAGGATAAGGCCAGTGCTTGGGACGCTGTGGTGTAAATGTTGATACGTAGCCATTAAATGTCAGGTTTGTATTTTTCAAATGCCCTTCTTACCATTCCTGTGCTTTAGAAAAACGTAATATGTAAATATGTTAAGATGTTCTTTTTGTACAGCCCATGTTTCTCCCAGGCTTTTTTCTGTGCTAATTAGACTGTGATGGGTTTGTAAAATATGATGGTAAAATTATTGTTTCCAGACTCCACTACTAAGACTACAGTGAGTACATCAAAATACAAAGAATTCTAATTTGATTCACATTACTCTGTACGAACTGAACACTGAATCAGTTTTCTATTATGTATTTCCTAATCTTGGCAACCGTGCCAGTTGAACTCGTCCAACACCAAAGCAACTGGCCGTGTCTTCCTCTCTACCCCGGCTCATCTACAACACGGCATTGTCTCCGCCGTGGCTCTCCTTCAGAATGGGGAAAGTTTTTCTAGACAGAGGATGAATGGAAGGGGAAGAGTTCAGCAAAATCTACTTTTGCTTAAATCCTATTCATCTGCTGGGCACAAGGCAGAGTAAGCTGTTCCCCTGGCACAGGGTCTGTCTGAGGGGCCGTGTGGGGCCCTACGGAGCTTTATCTCTCCTCCCTGTGCTCCTCAGGATAAACGGCTCCACATGGAGCCCTAATCCCCCTCTTCACCCAGTCCATTTTCCTTTCCTTTCCTTTCCTTTCCTTTCCTTACATCCTGGCTTTTTATGCCCTATTTCTCACCCCTCTTTCACTCACCTCCCGTCTTTCTTTCCCCAAGCACCACAAACGGCAATTGCTGGCCAGTAGGGACTGTGCTCTTTCCTCTATGCGAGACAAACAGTTCACCCAGGAGACGCTTGTTAAACCCCCGCCACAGTTTGAGTCTGGTTCTGCTGTTTTGCAAAATGTGTTAATTTTATGACACTAACGCCAGCAGTAAAAGCAAAGCCCCAGCTAATTAGCCAGTGGTGTGAGGTGAGTGGCAAAGAGTGGGCACGCCACCGCTTGAGGTGCCTTAATCATTGTTTACGAGTTAGCTCAGCAGGGTTTTTGGCTCTTACTCTCTTCTCTCCACCTTGCTCTGTAGTCCTGATTTAGCCTACACCCACAATTCTATCGTTACTCATTTTTTCTTACCAGACAATAATAAGATACAGTAGGTAGTTACAAGCAGTAATTACTCTATTGAGGAACGATTTGTGCAAAAAAAAAAAAAAAGAAAAAGTCATCTCCTGTGCACCAGGAATTGTCCTTTTTTGTATATATTTCAGTGCAAGGGGAGTAAATGCAGCAGAAAATACCCTTTAACTAACCGATACATAATCACACAGCATTGTATTTTTTCTTCTTCATGAGGTTTATTTAAAGAGTGTCCCTTAATGGTGCTGCTTCTCATAAGTGGCTACAAGCCTCATTTGGCTTTGTTGGGCTGGTACAATGAGGGAGTGGGGGTGCGGGGTTACCATTGAGGGGTAAGTGCATTACCATTCATGGAGAGAGAGAAAAGGAGGTTGTGGAGCAGAGAGTGGCTGCTGCCTCTTTAAGATGGGCTTAAGTGATCAAAATTTCATGCAAGGCTGCAATTGGTGGTATAATGTTGCTCTTTAAGAGAGTTGCCTAATGATTGCCATGTGTGGACAGTGGGTTTTGGAAAGGGATTTTGTGGAGGCAGGGGCTGGGGGCCTGAGACTAGGCCAGACTCTGGAGTAGACTGGTGAGGTCTGGGGGCTGGGGAGCTTGGAAAGCTGAGTGGAGAGGAGAGAGAAGTCTCACGGAGGGGCTCAGAAAAGGCCAGCCATATGAGATTACAACATACCTAAGAAATGTGCTCGTCGGGAAAGTTTGTGTATTTTGGGAAGTGCTCCAAATTTTCCACAGACAGCTTTTTATTTTTTGGGTTATCTCACTCTCCCCCGCCTCTCCCTCTCTTCATAGTTTGGACTAATTGCGTGGCGTAGCGCCCGCTGAGTCAATATGAGAAAGTCTGCTCCCTTTCCTTTTTTTTTTTCTTCCCTCACCTCTCTTTCCAAACATCCACTGATAGTATGTGTATTTTTCAATGCAAAGGATAACATGTCTGTATATTTTTCAAGCGCATGGGTTCAGGGTTTTTTGTAGGTTTAATTTAAAAAGGATGAAATTTTGCAGCGGAGAGAACCAATGTTTCCAGTTTGCGGCTGACAGGAAAGCAGAGCGGTAGCGAGATAAGTTCTTAGGGGACACGCTCCACTGGTGTCCCAAGAAAATAAACACCAGACATTAAGATGTTTGATTAAACTTGAGAAAAGGTTAATCTGATATTATAAAGTAATTGTAGTATTTACTTGTATTTAATGTTCATTATTTCATGAAAGATGAGTAGATCATGAATACATTCTTATTTTACTTACTGAACTGCGAATAAAATCAGTTTTCATCTATACAATCAGTTGACAAACTGAAACTCACCTGACCTGACACATACTTGGCTTCTGCAGGTTGGACAGCAGCAGCACTTCTAGCAGTGAATACAGGCCATGCCTCCACCTGCTGTTCAGCTCTCGCTCTGTGCAGTCACAGATCAGTAGACGCTGCGGTGGTTGTGTTGAACTCCAACGGCCTGCAAACACTGACCCGCTTCAGCAGTAGCTGGAAGAGGGCTTGACAGCACCTCGACGCTCCCTCTACCAGAGCACTCTGTTTCATGAGTGCAGTCAGAGTTGTGTTACTATGGTCTCTACCTGGAGAAGGTGCGACTGCACGAGAAGAAACACTCTTGGGGGGCCAACTATTGGTGTTCCACTGCAGTCCTGAAGCTGCTATGTTGTTTATTTGGTAATTAAAATGCCCTTCTTTCTCAAAACGCAAAGAAAGAGCACAAACAAAATGATAAACAGAGAATATGTCTGATAATAACCAAGAATGGAATCATTATTTTATTAGGTTTGCAGTATTTAAGATGATAATTCAAACATTGCTGCCACAATGATAAAAAATGTTCAGGTTCTTCATTCAAGGTTCATTTAAGGAAATCCTTGAAGTGCTTCATGTTATTACAACATAGTTACCCATCATTACTTGATACCACATTATTCTCTCACTTTATCTTTATCAGAACACTTTATCAGTGTTTATTTCACAAACTTTTCTCATTATAAAATGATAAGCTGGTTCACTGTTCTAACAAGAAACCTACACATGTTGTTCCATGTTTGATCCAGACATGTGGCAGTTTCTGTGGAACTAAAAGGAAAACGTTTCTCGTAAAAACCTGAATAATTTGTAATGGAGCAACAATGAGAAAACAATACGTCATAATGTGAAAAATACACAATTAGAGGGTGAAAAGGATCTTGTTAAAGTTTCTTATGATAGCAGGAGACTGAGCAAATATCCTTTTGTCACAGTGGCACCATCACGCCGCCACAGCAGCTGAATAGTTAACGAGATTTACATTTTATTGTGCTCAGTACTGGTTGACAACAAAATCAGCTGCTACAGCTGAGCAATAGGATTGTGATTTGCAGTTGTAATTTGTAGATTTAGCGTTGACTGATAGAAAAGATATTTAATGTAATTTAATCATTGACGGACAAAATCCCATTCATGGATAACAAGTGATATAGACACGCTGAGGTGCAGTCGCAGGAAAAAGTATTTATCTGAACCTAGCTCTGTTGCTGGCTGCCCTGCTCTCTGTTCCCTCTCTCACATAGATACTTATCAGCTTTTAGAGGCGGCGATTCACCCCTATCACCCATCAACAGCACCGTGCGACATACGCTGCCTCACCACTACAAATCCCATTACTTTTATCCTTAGCTAATACTGGGGTGCTGTTGCCTCCTGTCAGGGCCCACGGCACAAACAATTTGCTTTCTTCCTCCTTCCATTTCACAGAACTGCTCACGGTCGGAGCGAGAGGGTGAGGCTGGTTAGGGTGAGCTGTGGGCCCTGCTAGCATTGTCACACAAACTTTGAAATGGTTGCCAGAGTTAAAGTAGCCTGAGGACCAGAGAGTTTGATTTCAGAGGATGTGTCTGTGTTATATGATCAGCCTGGTGACAAACTATAAAACTGAGAGTAGCCTGTAATGATTTGATATAGGCTTTTGTTCTGTTTTGAGCTGTAAAATATGTGGATATGGAGCCTTTATTTGCACTGCAGTTTGATCTTACTTTACAAGAGTAACAGGCGCACACACACACACACACACACACACACACACACACACACACACACACACGCTCCAGCCCATCATCCCTGATGCGTCAGGGCTTGTTGTGTTCACTCTCTGCCCGACTCCGCCTGCCTGACCCCTCTGACCTGAGTGCATTCCTTTCTGAGGTGATTGGCAGCCCATGCAAATACTACAGAGCCATGACTGGCAGTGAGAGCCACTCTGTGCCCTTCCCACAATGCCCCTGGCCCCTCCCCGTCAATAGACGCTGAGCTGGCGTCATTGTCCAGATACAGTGACCTTTTACCTCTCCAAAGTTAGCGCTTCCTGGGAACCACCCCAGAACTTTTCTCCGATCCGTATTGGAATGTACAACATGTAGGCATGATCTCTCTGTTTACCTCCCTTCTCTCTTTGCTATCTCTGGGTTTTTTTTTTTCTTCTTCACTATCTCTCTGTCTCTCTGTATCCCTCTCCCTCTGGCAGTCCCAGCTGCGAACACAACATAGCGGGGGAATGTTTTCTATAGCCCCCTAAACAATATTCTATTAGCATAAATTTGGTTCTACTTCTCTGCCTTTCTGCAATGTCACAGTCAGATCTCTTTGCTTTAAGGACTGAAAGGTAAACAGCTTTAGGTGTTGTTTGTGGGTTGGCTTTCCTTCTTGGCATGACAAGGCCTTAGGGCACCAAATGCATTACAGCTCTAACTGTGTCAAATCTCAGAGGGCTGGGAGGACCCCAGCCAACCTGTGTTCTCTAATGTCACACACCAGCAGTAAGCCAAGTCAATAAAATGAACACCCAGTGATCAAAGAGGTGACAAGGATGCTCGTGACAGTGGGATGAAATTCCAAGTTACTCAACGACACGACACAACACAGTGATGCAAACCCTTTGCATACATATCTTCCCCTGCAGCACTCTGTGCGAGTGGTAGTAGAAGGGCTTGGAGGTATTTGGATCGTTAATAGATCCCACCACTGAGCTGTTATGCAGTACTGTACTCTGCCTGGGAATATTCCCTAATGATTTCCATGGACCTCAAGCCTTCTCCTTTCCCCCTCCCAGCCTAATCTGTTATTCCTTTTGTTCATTTGCCTTTTGTTCTTTCTCTTTATATTTTTTGCTTCCATTCTTTAATTACTGTTCCCACCCAGCGAGGGCCCTGTCTCTGTGGCCCCCCATGTCCCAAGAGAAGTAGGGAGACGCGACCATGTGGCTTTGCTGACAATGACATGAATGGCCACGGTGGCAGGGCCACCTCTCTGAGGACCGGGACACGAGGGGGAGGAGGGGGGGCAAGGGAGGTGGAGGAGGAGGAGGAGGAGAAAAGATGGAGAGAATGAAAAGGGGTGGGAAAGATGAGCGCAGGGAGCCCGGGTTCAACCCTTACTTCTCTTTCTCTATTCTCTGTGGTTGGGAAGGAATTCTCAGTTCCCTGGGTGGTTTTACAGAGAAAGGTGGGATGAGGAGAGGGGAGGGGAGGGGAGGGGGTTTAAATCATGGAGGACAACAGGCAAACAAGAGGCAAAACTTCAACAAATCCTGAATTTCTATTAGCACTTTAGCCCTGGTGATGTAACAGCTATACCCAAGAGGCCAATAAAAGTTAATGACAGAGGATTATTTAGCCACCAGTCAAGCTCCACAGAAGACTTTGAATCAGTGCTTATGGTGGTTAAGAATTTATTCCCAGCAAGCACTCCTGATCCATAAAAAGCAGTATGGCATCCATTGAACGGTCTTGCTGTGAGTTCACCAATGAAGAGGGTGGTAAAGACAGCGGTGATGATGATGATCAAGATGAGGTTGGTGATGTTAATGACGTATAGTTAAAGTAAGTCCAACCTTCGCTGTAACGCCATGTAGGATGTCATAAAGATGTGCTTCCCGCTGTGAGCAATCACAGACGCAGTGCTGTATAAGTGTATAATAGTATATATACACACATCTATGAATACGTTTATATTGACACCGAGCTGACAGCTTAATGCTGTCTCAGCCACGGCAACAAGATGAAATCAGATTGGCAGGATATCATGAAAATCCAGACTGAAAGTGAGCTCATGAAAATCTGTAGAAAAGAATAATTCACATCTAAGCTTGAGGAAGACAGACACAGTCATCCCCCCCTCCACCCCCCACACACACATGCACAAATACACACACACACACACATCATCATCCCACCCCCACTCACCAACCCACGCATGCTAGCCGCTGCCAACTAGTCCATGTTCATTCCACACACATCTCCACCAGATAATTTTTGTTTTAATAGAATCGCTTAAAACAATTAATTACTGTCGCCTTTTCTCCCCCTATACACTTCTCCTTTTGCCCCCCCCCTCACTCAATCCCTCTCCCTCTCTCACTCATTCCCCTGTGTCGTAGGAGATACAGGCGGTAATAAAAAGCCGTTTATTGGACGATTTTCTGGAGGCCCGTTGGTTATTAACATGTAAATTAAATCATCACAGCTGTTCCATTTTCAATCAGATGGAGTTTGAGGGAGGCGGGGCGCAGACGAGGACCCCAGTGCACTGATTTTATTACGCACACCTTCATTAGGAGCCCTGCAGCCACGATCACCACCACCACAACAATCAACCTCCTGACACACACACACACACACACACACACACACACACACACACACACACACACACACACACACACACACACAGAGTGGCAGGCTCTGGCAGACACAGGCACACACATACATTACACTGATAATGCACAATGTTCTCTCTAGCATGTAAGCTACTCCCACATAAGCACTGATTCTCAATTTTAAGGTGGTCACTCACTGTTTAATACCCGCTTTTATTTACTGCAAGATAACAAAAATGCACAGTTAAACTGCACACCATGAAAATATTCAGACTGAGGAAAAGCCTCTAATTTACCAAGCTGAATTTGAAAAATATTTAGGATTTTATGTGTAATATTTCAGCTTCACTTTACCTAGCCGGCGGTAATGTACATGAACTGGTGGCAGCCAAATGCTCATAGATCAATACTTTTTCCTGATTGTTCCTCTGAGTGGCTATCTTGTCCTCTGCGCTCTTGACCCACACGTGAACAGCGACATGCTCTTAAAGACAATGACGCCTCACTGATGGTTGTTGAAAAAGCCTTGTGCCTTTGAGCAGAAAGCACCCAGACCCTTCCAAGCCCCCGGGGAGGAGCAGGCAGAAGGCAGACGAATGGCTGTAACTCAAAGAAATTGTCAGAAAACGTGTCAGATGATGGACTTTATCAATAATCATTTTTCTAATGCATATATATATATATATATATATATATATTTCAAAGGCCTCGGAGACGGCCAATCTCATAAATGAGCCATGTTTAAAAGCGTGGGGCAGCGAGACTTAGGCTGTGATGAGATATTGGTAAGCTCATGTAGAAAGGTTAATGTTACCCACAGAACGTACTAATGGTTTTGGTTTGACAATGGCCTGTGGGGAGTGTGGTGGAAACCTCATAGAAGCTAACTCATTGACACATAAATTGTACATTTTGAACAATTTCATTATGATCTACACCATCTTACTATGACATATATCAATGGGGATGAAGTGGATGGTGTTATTTTTCTTGCTTTTTCCCTTAACTCACAGGCCTGAGAGGATATTGATCTTTCATCTTTTCGGAGGAAGAATCACATTATTGCCGACGGAGAATAAAGTGCCACAGCCATATGGACATTAAGGCACAAGAAGCGGTGGCATGCAGCAATAAAGTAATGCATGTCAAAGCACTCATAGCATTTATCTTTCTAATAAGTATATATGGATCAGCTGATTAGCATCATATAGCACATAAATAATGTGCATTGTAATTATCAGCTAAATGAATAGAGGAGGTGATTATTATGGATGTAAACTGAACTTGAAACCTTTTGCAACCAAGTATCTTATCATCCTTCTCTTCAGATAATGCAAGATATATTAAAGGTGCAACAAAACAAAGCACTGATAAACTGTCTTTGTGGATAACACTTAGAACATTTAGGTTTTTGCCTTTGAAGGAGAGATGCAGAAATACTAAAGCTGTGAGAAGATTGCATATGAGAGAGAGGGAGGTGAGCTTTGTCTCTGTGTTTGGCGCTGAGGAGTCAGACAGCAGCTTGTATGGGTAGTGGTGAGATAATGGATTGACCTCTAGTCTGCCCGCGCAGAGTGGCTGCATTATAGCAAAGCCAGTGTGAATAAAAGAAAAGATGGTTATTTTTAGCGCCCGATTGAAATGCTGAAGGAATCTGCCATTGGGATCAGAGTGCAGAGTTGTGAGGGAGATAAAATCATAGAGGAAGAAAGAAAAGAAAGAGGAAGGTAAAGAAAAAAATCAGAGGGGCTGAAGGAAAGCAAGAAGTAAGGCAACTTGTGGATATGAACACTTGCCATTTCAGTGCAGCCCCTGGTGCTGCTGCCTGCAAAAACAATAGACACAATCCTAAAAGGGGATGCATAATTTACATAAATTATATATTAATCCAGATTAATTAGCATATATATTTGAATTAGGATTTAAAAGCTTTAAGGCCTATTTTGATTATTCCACTATGACTCCAACCTCTGATCACGCTGAAAAGGGGATGTGAATTTGTATATTCAACATTAATACACTGTGCTAATAGTGGCTAATACTGATATGCAGATTTACTTAATTACTAAATGGATTTTACTCTACTTTGCTATGCTTTGCCACAGTGAGTCAAGTGTGTTTGTTTTAGTTTATGTTCAAAGAGGCTTACAGGAACTCACGTCCTCCAATTAATGCAAGAGGATAAACTTTGCAGGGTTTTTGGCTGGTTTCCCATATTTTTTGAAACAATAAAATCCCATCCTACATTTCCTCCTCATTTTTATGATTATTGCCGTCCCAAGAATCATCTATATCATCGCTCTAATTTGCCTCATTAGTTACAGTAGTTAGGGTAACGATGATCCTCCTATAATATGTCACCAACCTTTATGTGTAATCCAGAAGAACTATACATGCCTGTGTCAAGCCCTATTAGAAACAGAGTAATAATCTCTCACTGTGTTGAATATATCAAGCGAGTAAACACTGC
This sequence comes from Pempheris klunzingeri, assembly GCF_042242105.1. NCBI lineage: Eukaryota > Metazoa > Chordata > Actinopteri > Acropomatiformes > Pempheridae > Pempheris > Pempheris klunzingeri. The sequence goes on from NC_092018.1 coordinate 29,031,157, forward strand.
AGTTTATTGGCAAAGGCTGCTGTTTTATGACTTAATCTCCCATGGCAACGCAATTCGGCTACAGGTCATATTGGTTTATTGTTGTTGCACTAAATAATCAATAACATAGATGTTGGAATGTTATTGCAAGCCACTTCTGGATTGATCTACGAAAGATGCGCAAGATTCTGCCATCCACGAAATGATGTAGAGTATCACATAGAGAGCCGTCATAAGTTGCTGACTTATGATCAAGTGCCTACCAGCTGCCTGCAGTCACTTTGAACTGTTTGGAGATGCTGTAGCCACATAGATACAAAAGAAAAGTTTGAAAAACTATTTTTTTTTTCTTTATAAATGCTTCTGTGCTCGTTTCGTTCTTATTTCGTTAGCACCATCCAAGGTAGCGTTTGCGCATGTGTAAATGTGATAATGTCAAATGGCTATTTATGGCGTTCCTCCCTCACTGCGTATCACGTGATACACAGTGAGGGTGTTGAGTGACTCATAAGTGGAGACTCAAGAAACGTATTTATCCCAGGGGTATATATCTCCCCACCTGCCAACCATCACCACCCTTAACCATCTAAGGATACACAATCCCCCCCATGCAGGCCCCCCCATCTCTTGTGTCACATGCAACATTGATTGTCTATTATATTACATTGATCAAGGGGTGATAACTTGTAATAATTGGACGTTAAATTAAAGAGCTCTCTCTTAGTTCTTGCCATCTCAATTGTAATTGTCATTGGGTGGCAGTTATGATGATGTATGAGGGATTGTGTTTTGCGCAGTGGAGCATGACCCTGATGAGTAATGCTCCTTTTGGCTGCTTGGCATCTCTCCATTTCTCGGCCTTTGCTTTAATGTGTTCCGATTGGAATATTTAAGAGGACTTATGTGTGGCAACGAAGAAGGGGTGGTGGGGGGGAGGGAGGCTAAGTATGGCTTTGGGGTCTTGAGGATGAGGATTAGGGAAAGCAACTTGCAAAAAGCATGTTTTGCCCTCTCCGTCAGTGTGTATGTTTGTGTACAGGACAGCGTAGTATACGTCTTACCGGCCCTCTGAGCTTCTGCCTGCCTCCAAATAGCTGTTTAGACACTCACTGACTCTGCTTGTCCCATGCCGAGCCTGCCGTGCTGTCACCTGACCTAGGAGTGACAAAGCAGAGTCCTTACCCCTTATTATGAGAACATGAGGTCAAAGGCACAGCCGCGTATGACAGACACCTCCTCACTTCCCGACCCCTGTCACTTCTCATCCATATGAACCACTGCTATAGGCTCCATGTCCATGTCTGCAACACAAGGACACTATACTACTCAAGTATATCATCCACAGAATTCATCCTCTGGGGGGAACAGCCTCTACACAAGGTCCTTTGCTAAGAAAAAACTGTGACCGTATCTACAGTACAGTGCATTTACTAAACATCTTACCACTCACACTGTCAGATTGCTTGAGTCTGTTGTGCCAAATCAAGCTTGTAAAAACAATTTTATTTGAAAAATGACAATTTGGTTACAAGGGTGAAAAACAAATATTTATTATAAGAATTAACTGTGTTGTAGAGATGTGCAATGGATCGTTAACAATTCCCGTAAAAGCTAATGCATCTTTTCAATAGCTCACCAGTGCTTAACCTGTACTCCTTAGCTGATGAGCAAGCAAACAAAAAATTATTGTGGCGCTGCTGCCGCTGACGACATAGAGTTACAATTCATAAACCTGTCACCTGCTCCAGCTCAAGCTCAATAAAAGCTCACAGAAAAGAAATGGCTGACAACCGATGAGGAAAAAAGATTTGTTGGAGCTAGTCCAGACTCTCACATTAAAGGTTGTGCACGCAGGCTTCACTGATACAAAAAGAGACTGGTTAACACACAGTCCACAAGACAAATCTAGTACACCCATAGATAAATATGCTCTGCAGCGAACACGTAAACATGGTAACGCAAACATCCCGCGACCTCCTCGTCCCACATGCACAGCGTCTCATCCTAAATCAGCAGACAGAGGCAGAGGTAGATAGCAGATAGTGAGGCTGCAGGTACCGTACCACAGGAAGACAAGGAGTGCAGCCCAAGCATCGAGACTCACAGAGCTACAATACTGAGAGTATATACACACATGTACCTACGGCACAGAGCTACAATACTGAGAGTATATACACACATGTACCTACGGCACAGAGCTACAATACTGAGAGTATATACACACATGTACCTACGGCACAGAGCTACAATACTGAGAGTATATACACACATGTACCTACAGCACAGAGCTACAATACTGAGAGTATATACACACATGTACCTACGGCACAGAGCTACAATACTGAGAGTATATACACACATGTACCTACAGCACAGAGCTACAATACTGAGAGTATATACACACATGTACCTACAGCACAGAGCTACAATACTGAGAGTATATACACATATGAACCTACAGCACAGAGCTACAATACTGAGAGTATATACACACATGTACCTACAGCACAGAGCTACAATACTGAGAGTATATACACATATGTACCTACGGCACAGAGCTACAATACTGAGAGTATATACACACATGTACCTACGGCACAGAGCTACAATACTGAGAGTATATACACACATGTACCTACAGCACACGCACGTACACACATATTTTCACACATGCTCACACTTTCTAAGTTATCCTCTGAAGGCTAATACGGCAGCAAATTACCATATTCAACAGGCTCATCTCCCTCTACTCATTAGGAGATAAATGATATGCCTATATTTAAAGTACTATCACACATTAGTGTCATCATGAAATGTGTGTGCACGTGTGGATGCACATGCATGTGCCTACAGTGAAGTGTGCACACCACACACACACACACACACACAGGGATGTATACGGTGGTGTGTGCATCTTAACTCGACAGGATCATCCTACATCCATCCTCTTCCTCTTGTGTGTCCCTGCGCTGTGGTTGCTGTCGGCGTCTATGGTAGTGTGTGTGTGTGTGTGTGGAGCTCCCTGGTGATGTGGAGCCAGCTCAGTGAGCTGACAGTGGGGGGGGCAACACCAGCACCAGCGATTAGCATGAGCTTCCATGGGGCGCCGCAGTGGCTGCTGGGAGATTCCATCATAGGCATGGACCTGTCTCTTCATCGGAAAGTGACAACCCCCCGTGGCACAACGCGCTCAGCTCGACAAACTCGGAGAACCAGCTGCAGTTGATACATTCGTACCTTCCTCCCCTCCTCTACTTCCACATCAGCATCATCAACATAATCTCTTCTTCTTCTTCCCTCATCGTCCTCTACGTCCTCTCCATTAATTGGCATATCTTCCTTATTGTCTTGATTGCTCTCGTGGCAGCGGAACCATTATCATCAGTGTTGATGCTGCTGCTGACCATATCAGCCTGACAGTGAACTCAAAACGCGGTGTTAGCCTCATTAGCTAGCTCATAGCAATTCACTAAATAGTGTAAAAGGTAGGCTAACCCTCTTGTTGGCTTCAACGGTAGATGGTTACCTTATGATTCAGCAAAGTCAGTGCTCATGCTCATAAGCAGTTTGTTTGATCAGTGATGACACCTGCCCCGAGGAACATAGCTGTCTTACTTGTCTTGGTCTGAATGCGCTCAAGACTGACAGGTGCAGCTTGATGTAAAGCTTGTTCAGAGGGTGCGATAGATTTGACTGGTGTCATGTATTCAGGTTGGTTGATACAGAGACATTCACAACTGAATGCTCTGACCACTAAGGTACACAGTCTGTTGGCCCCCAAAGGTTCAGGCACTGTGAGTCTCCTGTCTCCCCCCGACTGCATCTCCCTCCTCCTTCCAGCTTGTCAACCCAGTGAACAGGATGGTCTGCCATAACCTATTTCATTGGGATGCTTTGTTAAGCACCAGATAGCTGGTGGCTGTGAAGCCCCTGTGTTATAGTCTCTAGGTATGACTAAAAAGTACACAGTGGAATCCATGTGGATAATCAAACTCTCCACAGATCCCCTTCGTGTCACATGTAACTTAATAAGTGCTGATACCTATGTGATAATCGTTTTGGACTCTTTTCATGCCACATTTCTTAACCCTGAACATACACAATCTTTTTATGGCTTTATTTGTGTGGTTTTCCACAGAAAAAAATGCAAAAACCAACAATGCAATAGCCTGACTTTCCCAGCCTGTCTGTGGCACTCAGCTCCAAGCTCATTTGTTTCAAGTGAAGATGTAAATCATTCAAAAGTGGTCACCATTTATGCTATTTATGCATATTTTTGTTTTTTTTTAATGAAAGCTAATAAGCAAACACGAGTAATTATTGCATTGGTTGTTGTATTTTCAGCAGTGTAAGTGTTGTATTTGCTGCCTGTGTAAGTTGGGCTGGATCATAGTAAACTACATCATTGCCAATCTTCACCTTAATGAAGCAACATATACTTGTTAGTATAATTCATTCTAGGTTTTGGTCTTTTTGTAACTTATTGACAACAAGAAAATAAATTCTAGAACATATCCAGAGTTATAGCTCTAAATGGTGGGTTTTGTCTTCTTGGGTTGAGTCCACTGACACACTGTGTGTGATAATGATCTATACATTTAGCTTAACTTAGTTTCCTGCATAATTCAACTGGCTGAGGTATCATAACATTTGAAATCAATGCCAGCTATAAATGATTCAGAGTGCTATACATTCAGCAGTACAGGAACAGGATGCATGCAAGAATTACATGAATGACATGATGATGCTAATCTCTCTTTACATACTATTCTGTTTGATATCTGTTGTGAGGTTTTCCTCTCGTTTTCTGGTCTCTCCTCGGGCCTCATCTCATCTGGGGCTCAGGCCTTTGATACTTTCTTTGTTTTTCATTATGCTACTCCTCTCACTCTTTTGCTTTCCTCCAGGTACACTACCACGCTATGATCACCTGTGGAACGAGCAGGATGCACAGGGGCTCGAATGTCTGGAAACATATACTGTAATGTCTCTTTGGAAAGCAATAACACAAAAGCTTTAGCAGTTTGCTTTGGTAGTTCATTTCGTGTTTCAGACTTTGAGGCGATGACCAATTTTTTCATCCCATAATGCTTTTATAATCATCAGCATTATATTCAAGTATCAAATGAAAATGTATTTATGGCAATATCTTTCCTGGTGTTAAATGTCACTGAGTCTGTTGATTCAATTCAATTGTACAATACATGACACATTGAAGCACACATTTTAATCAAATAATTGCGTAATTAATATTGCATTAGTGTGTTAATGGACCCGTTGCATTCAAAGACAAGAGTGCTCTGCCTATAGGGACAATTGTTTTAATGCAGTTGGAATGCAAAGCAAATTATAGTCTTTCACTTATTTGTGAGACAAAGTCTGCCTCCTATAAACTTGTCATGTTTGACTGAAGGGTTACTTCATGCTATGTATCTCCCTAACTGATAATGAGACACACACACACACACACACACACACACACACACATAGAGCATTCTGACAGGCCCTCAATTTTTTTTTTCAAATCATGAGTAAAAATTTGGGTGTTTAAAACATTTATGACTGATTAGCAGAGAACTTATCCCTTTTAAAGCCTTTCATGTATAAATCATGTGTATTTTGATTTGAAGGGGCCGCTTTTGCGTTATTGATGAGGCGCTCGACTCTAATCAATTAGTAATTGGAGCACAGCTTTTAAATAATGCATTTATTAGGCCTTGTGATGTGTTTAATGGCAGCCCCTTGCAGTGCAAATACGTCTGAAGTGCCCTAATGAGTCTTTTATGGGCCAACCCAGGGAAAATGGCTCATCTCACTGTGATATTGCTGCACAATATGCCTTGTTTACACTCCATTGGCGAGTCAGAAAACCAATGCATAGAAGTTCTTACAAATTGTTATCTTGGTTATTACGCTCTTCTCCATGTGCCCTATGGAAAGAGCTTGTATTCATGTTTTTGTTTTGTCTCATCAGCTTGTTTTCTGTGTGTCTCCCAACTTGCCAATTAGTAACCTCATGTAATAATCAGCAGTATTTATCAGCATAAAGAAAACAGCAACCAGTACAAAACAGTTTTGCTAAACTTTGACAGTTTAATGGTGCTTAACATGTAACGCTAACACATTATTGTGGTACATTCCAAATCTTTTAATGTTCCTTATATCATGGAAATTTCCTCATGTGATAATTATCCTCCACATCACTGGTAAACCACCTGTGTGGAAGAAGTGCACCACCTGCCTGAGGACAGACCCCTGGGGAAGGCCTGAGCTGTTTAGCCAAAGTCTATATCACCAGCCAGGTTATGCACACCATCCATCATCGTCAGCTTGACTGTGTTTGTGGTCTGTCAGCAGCGTGCGTATGTGTGCGCATGCATGGTGCACATGTACGTGTGCGTGTGGGAGAGCGGAGTATTGTTGGAGAGCTGTTGCTCTCCTGGCAGGGGTGGGTTTTAATTGGAACACCCAGTGAGTGGTATGAGTGCTGGTGTCACAGCGAAAACTCCACCGACAGGCCCACACTGATTCACTCATATGGTGAGCTACTGTCTCCTGAGGGGCTGCAGATTATAAAGGCATTCACAACTTTAAATACCCATGCATCACATTCCCTGACTGACTGTGCATGTGTGGTGGTGTGTGTTCACATACGTCTGTATTTACGTACCTACTGCATGTTCTGTCTTTTCACCTTAAGGATCTGTCAAAGACATTCTCATTGCCTATATTGATATGACAACCTGACTGTTGTATATTGTATTGTTATTTTGACTTGAGATTACAATCAGCATGCAGAGGGGTGACAGTAGACACGCTGGCTGCTGAGTGTATGTATGTGAGGCTTATGTCAATAATGCATGCATAAGAATATGTTTGCCACAACAAATCACTTGGCTGTTGTGCCAGGGTTTTATCCTGACTTGGCACATGCATGTGTATGTGTGTCTGCGCGTGTGTGTGTGTGTGTGTGTGTGCTGCAGGAATTCTTTGTTGCCACAAATATCATTTATCAAATTTAATCCGTCCCTATCTTTCTCCATCCTTGTCCCTGCCCAAATACCTGGAGTGATAGTTTTCTTCGTTCCATCTCCTCTCTTCTAATACTTTGAGCTGTGTACTTCTGAGTCATATTTATCCACCATTATTACAATTCCCTGGCAGTGAGTCTGTTACTTTATTCTGTTTTTCTTCTGGTGTTTCTGTCTCATTTGAATTCAACTCGCAGCACACCCTCCCCACTCTCTTCCACACAATTTATATACACATGCAGCCCCGCATGCATTCACAAACATACACGCACGCACACACAGTTATACACAAGCTCAGCCCTCCCCCACAAGAACAACCGCACACACACACACACACTCTCGATGTTTCAGCGGGAGTGGTGCCTGACAGGAACAAGTGACAGCTCCCTAATTACCTCCTCACTGTAGACGCTGACGCTGCCTGAGACGCACTGCTCATTTTCCTCTTTCTCCTTCCTCCCCCTTTCCTTCCCCAACCGCCCTCCCCCCCCCCCCACCCCACTCCCCCCTCCCCCCTCCCTCTCTCTTACACTCTAGTCCCTTTCTTCCTACCCACCTCCTCTCCTATCTCCCCCGTGGTGAATTATGCATGTCCAGGAACTCCCAATCTGCATTCACACCAGCCCTGCCGAGACCAACCACCTATATGTTCCCTTCGTCTGTCCTTCTCTGTCCTCCTCCTACACATTTCCTCTCACTTAGCTTCTGTGCTGTGGAGAATGACACTCCTATCAGATAACATAGTAATACAAATGTTGGTTTTTTTTTTAAAGAAATAGTGCCTCGGTCAATAAAGTTTTTTGAACGCTGCATGTGGCTGTGATGAAGAGGAAAGGCTAGAGGCCGTTGTGCTCCTAGTTAGTCCTCCTCATTGCAGGCCACTGAGATCGGTTCTCCCCAAGCTGTCCAAGTTTGAAGGAGGGAGGGGGCCTCGGGAAGCTGCCTGGGATCTCCCGAGAATGATAACATTCACTCTGGAGTCCCACAACACAACAGCGGCCCCTGTTCCCCGCACCACACCCCTACCCCACCCTGGGTGTCAGCTCAAAGGCCCAGATTGCATTTCCAGTTGATGCCTGCTGGCCCCACAGGCGTGTTTTGTTCTAATAGAAAATGGAACCCTCACATCCCCCCCTCGTCCACCCTCACAGCGTGATTGTCCACTGGGACCCAGTGCACAAACACCAATGCTATCTAATCATGAGATGGGGAAAGGGAAGGAAAAGCTAGGATAAGGAGTGAGGTGGGGAGAGGAAGATAGGGGAGGAGAGTTTTAAAGAGAGCCAGTCAGAACAGAAAGACAGGAGGAGGGAGAAGGTAGACATGGAAAGAAAAAGAGACAGAGGGCAGGAGAGTCAGGGAGAGAGCAGAAAAGGCGAGAAACAATCCTAAGAGAGAGGAGGAGGCAAGATAGTACAAAGCGAGAACAGAGAGAGAGCACACAAAGAGGCTGAAGCGGAGGGGGTGTTGGTGGCATGTAGGCAGCTGATAGAGTGTCACTGACAGGCGTCACTCAGGGGGGTGAGTCGCCAGGGTGCTGGTTAGATGAGCCACTGCAAACAATGCAGCTCCTCCTCTGCACAGCGCTTCTGTACACAAGCTTTAGTCACCATATTGTTATAAAACAGGGATGAGCTGAATTACTGTCTCTGTAATCTGGACTGGACTTCTGGATGCTTCCCACTTAAAAGACTGTAGTCCCTGTATGCATCCAGTAAAACAGTAGATCCCTTTATTTGGCTGTAATCGTGTCATGTTTTACTGAGGCTTTGGAGTCAAACAGAATAAAGACGCTCAGTCACCTGCTAAGTAACTGAAATTACTACAGAACAGTCAAGGGAAAATGTACAGTTCAAAATATCATATACACAGCGTTGTTGGTACGTGTGGTTATCAGGAAGCTCGGGGGTGTCTCACCTTCGGGTGTTAAGAGGTTGAACTGCTTTATATAGCTACACACTGCTCCTGCTTGTGTGATGGTTATATTGATTATGTTTGTGACCTGTTTCACCAGTTTGCTCTGAAAGCAGCGGTTTCCTCCTGCCTTTGTCAGCACTGAGCGGATTATACTGCACCATGGCTGTATGGATTATCATATAGTAACACAAAAGTCGAATCTCAGGGTACTGGAAATCAGCTTCTCTCCTCACCACCTCTCTGTACATTTTATATCAGGCGGTTTGAAATCGAGGAGAGTTTTTGTAGTGAAAAGTGCTTCTTTTTTTAATGAAAATAAGTGCCGATTTACTGGTGAAATGAAGTTTAAGAGCAATTTAGTAGGTTTGAATAGCTTTTTAGTGATCAAGAGGGATGACTGTTTTTCCTCTTTGAAAGAGTAGTTATTAACTCTGCCAAGTAGCACAAGAGCACACTTAGTCCAACACCAGTGTTTGTGCTGGCTCCAATGAATGCTGTGACTCATAAAGGTTGCCTTATAATTCCTGCACTGCCAGTAGAGCCTTACTTTAACCTGTTTCAGTTTTAGTCAAACTAATAATTTAACAGCAACACATCACTCCTGTGGAAATACAAGGATTTCATTTTCTTTGCAGAATTGTCTTTTTATTGCAGATAAATGTTTTTATGAGGAAATATTTGAATAAAAACTTCCTTGATGAATTTAAATCAGTGTAGCCTAATTGTTTATCTCCATCCATCACAAAGGAAAGTTATTCTTAAAATATAAGGCTTAATGCACGACTTATCGCAAAATGCATAGAAACAAACATACACTGCTCACAAAAAGTTAGGGATATTTGACTTTCAGGTGAAATTTATGGAAAATGTAAAAAGTGAATGCTACAGTGATATTATATCATGAAAGTAGGGCATTTAAGTAGAAGCATGCAATGGTGATTTCTTCATCTTAAACAATTTATTGAAAGAAAATCTACCAACAGTGGTAGGTATACCACAACAAAACATTTTCAGTGTCTCAATAAATTGGGATGTGGCCAAAGGACGTCCACTCCTCTCCTTTCTGTGACTCTTCCAGTCTCTGTATCACTGTTCCAACCTCCTGATGACACTCTGTGACCCTCTAAGCTCAGTGAACACCTCCGTCTGAGGACTTCCTGTTTGAAGCCTCCAGTGTTGAGGTGCCGCTGATCAACTGTTAGGTGTCGTCTTGGTCTCATGATGTCAGAATGTGAACAGCAGGATGAGGAGGACTGTTTAAATACCAATTCTAACTGAAGCAGGAAATGTATTGGTGGTGGTTCATCCTGAAATTTCACCTGAAAGCAGAATATCAATAACTTTTTGTGAGTAGTGTACATGTTAAAAAAAAATTATTATTGGGACAATTGACCAGTGATGATGGGAATATTTGGCAATACCACAGTGCAAAGATGGATGATATGTTAAAGTCCTGCATTGATAATTACTCAAGTATGTACGGATGGACGGATGGATGGATGTGTTATTACTGAAATAATACTAATATATCATATTTTATAAAACTCATCATATGTCATATGTATGAAATCTTCATTTGTAAAATACCCAGTAACTAGAGCTGTTCCATACATAGAAAGTATAAAGTACAGTATTTCCCTCTGAAATGTAGTTGTTATACGGTTGCCTACTTCAGATTTGTATTTACTTTAATAAATGTACATAGTTACATTCACACATGCAAACAAAATATGATGCAGGTTGTTGTTAGCAGTAGCCAACACAATACTTTAAAACTTTTGCACATTTATGACAACATTTCATAGTTATGAGAACCTGAGCATTTAACATTTCAATTCAGCTGCTGGCAAATACAATCCATCCCTTATTCCCTCCGATGCAAACACCTCCTGAAACCACTGAAAATAGCATCTTTGAACAGTGTGAATTAGTAGAGGTACCTGAATGACCAGCAGAGGGGCCACCGCTCTGTGAGACACCGGCTCCTCCGTCTGTGGCCACGTCTGCCTCCAGATAGGAGAGCTCATTTCAGAGTTTGTGCTTAAGGGCCATCGAGGTCTCGGAGAATGACTGTGTTCCTCTGCAAGCGAGGGGAGAAGGAAAGGGGAGGGGAGGGTCAGGAAGAAGCAAGCCGAGTGGCTGTAATGGCTTTTCAGGGTAAATTAAGACGCAGGGAGCTGTTTGGGTCTGCCTCTGCGGAGTGGTGACCCTTATTCACACAGGTCGTCAATGCCTCCTCACCATCACGCACTCGTCACAATAGTTTCTCCTCCCAATCAGCTGCAGAGCACCGTTTATCTGACTGCCACTGCCCATGATTTATTACCCCAGTCCCTGCCACTGGGGCTGAGTGTCATCAGGCCTCTGCCACTCTGTAAAGTCACTACAAGGCCCTGGGTATCTCACCTAGACCTCTTGTTGGGCTGCAGCTGTCTGCAGCAGGCTAACCTGTTAAAGCAAGGTAATGCTGGTCAGATAGCAACATATGAAGGTAATGGTTTGTCAGGATCCTTCAATGTCACTTTTCTTTGATTGTAACAGACTTGTACAGTAACATGCTGTCAGGGTCGGCTGTCTCCCGACACACACACACACACACACACACACACACACAGACAGCTCCCAGTCTCTGCTCTGCCTCTACAGCTTGTTTATAGACCGCCAGGGTACATAAAAAGGCAGGACCTGCTGAGGTATGTTTAGTCTGTTTCTAGTTGGAGACACCCTCTCTCACTCCATTCCTCTCTCTCTCTCTCTGTCTCTCTCTCTCTCTCTCCCCCTCTGTCTTTTGGTGGGTCTTGCAAACAGGTTGTAGTCCTGCTGTAGTCCTGCTGGCCCTACATCATCATGGGTAAAAACCACTTATGTAAACACATGTTTATCCATTTGCTTTTGTGCTAAACAGTCCTCATCATGACTTTTATTTACTGTATGTTTATTTACATATATCATTGATTGAATACAATGCTCCTTTAGTTTCAGTTGTTCATAAGTAATATGTAGAGAGAATAGATTAGAAGGTGATAGATGGGGGGAGTGTTTCCCTAACCTGACAGTGGTGCCTCACGTGGATCTTCCACGGTGCATTCATCTGATTGGAAATAAAATGAGGTTAGATCCAGTCCTACATTTTCCATTTTGCAAAAGTTGCAATCACTTGTGCTAATGTGCTGCCCTATTCATCTTCGCAGCTCAACCTTTTATTGTGCCGGAACAAATTCTGCTGTGATGCCTGAAATTGCAGCATGAGAAAATTACAGTGGAGGGGAAAGAAATGAGCGAGGACTTAAGCACGGGTGAAGAAGCGTTACGCTGTTGCTAATTACTGCCTCATTAGCAGCAGTGCTTAGCCATGTGGACAATAGCAGCAGAACAGATGATAAAAACACATGCAGAGGCTACAGTTGAAAGAACAGTGCTGTGTTTTATGTCTTCATTGGCTCACTATACATTTTAGCGCGGCAACATCCAAAGCACTGGGGATGAAATTGGTAATTAAAGCAGCTAGTATGGTGGGATGACGGATTTCCATTTTTTTTGGTGTACAAGATGCTGCAGTAGTTGCAGCGGTGGATCTGTGTGCTCTGGTGTTAAAAATGCCAAAACTGAACAGCAGCCTATTACACACCTTCATCCCCACACCTACACCTCCTGCCTCCACCCTTTCCTCCCTCCCAACCCCCAGGCATCCAGATGTTGCTGTCACCCCTGTTCTGCGGAGGCGCTGCAGTGTGGAACTGCCTGAAGTGATGACAATAAACACCTCCGCCATAACCTGGGCCTCTGCATTTGCATATTTGCCTGGTTTAATTTGAGGGGGAAGTATGCAAATGTATGCAAAATGAAATCCATCTCCTAATGACATGAGACGATTAAACAATTTTTATGCTTAAATATTCTGTTTAATGAAATCAAACGGGCCCACGCGCCGCGACAAATTTGCCTAGGCATGGGCAAAATTAGAGGATATCACAAAAAAGGAGAACTAGGGAGAGAGGGGAGAGAGGGGAGGAGAGGGAGGAGGGAAATGCCTGTGGTTGGTGTGCATGACAGCTTTTTAAAGTGTCCCTCACAAGAAAAAAAAATCAGTAAGCTCCTGAATTCAAATAAGATTTCTATAACAATTATAAAATCTGTCAGTCTCCCCTTTTCATACACCCACTTTCTCAGTTGAAAGAACAGCGGGTGATGAAGTGCAAAATATACTTCTAAAATGTTCTGAAATAATATCTATATCTGTTATGATGTATTTTCAAGCTAATCCAAAAAAGCCTCACCATTCTCTTGCAGATGGTGTTGAACTTGGAAGTGGTGCACCAACTCACTGTTTAGAAAGCTGATATTCCGTCTCAGGCCTCTCTGTCTCTCTCTCTCTCTGTCTCTCTCTCTGTCTGTCTCTCTCTCTCCGTCTACCTTAGCTCAGGAGTGATATTACCTCTGTTAATACACAGCTTAACAAATAGGAAAATAAAATGATTTCCTCGTCCGAGTCGGCGCCTAAAGACACGATCACCCAGGAACAGAATACATAACGAAGAGGACAGCACTGTGATTAAAGTTGGAGACAGAGGGAGAGAGAGAGAGAGAGAGAGAGAGTAATATGCGACTGCTTAATTGTGGCTTTGCAGGGAGCCGGTGACTAATGGCCTTTCCACGGAGCTGTTCAAGCCATGAGCTGCGCATTAATATAAAGGGGGTTATTATTATGTTTTAGCTTCAGACCTGATTAATCACATGGATTTACTTCCAGCTCAACACCTCATATAGGGAGCCGTGCTGCTGTTAGGCAGCCATCAAACTCATGATGTAGGTGCTTACGCTTTCTTTGAAATGCAAATGTCGGACAAGATACACTGTATGCAGTTAAAGCAGGTTAGACTGTCAGATGGAAGTGATTCCCACAGGTAGAGAACCCAAAGCTATAATCATGACTGTCAAACTGAAAATAAGGCGGCCTATACTGGATTTGACCTCTTATTCACAGGATGTACAGTATCCAGTGTTCATTACTGGAGCAGGGGGGGGGTATGAGTGATGATGGTGGTAGCAGTGTAGAGGAGTGCTGGACTGGATGACAGCTGGACACATAGTATGAATGGGGCACTGATTGGTTAGGCTCAGTTAGCCTGCGCACAGCCAAAGAGCAGCCAAGGCCTCAGTTGGACCCCAAGGCTGGAGGGGGATTTCTTCAGCCTGATGCTTTGTTGCCTCCTAATCCTGTTGGCTTATATATTATCCCTGCCTTCCCTCCGACAGCAGGCTAATAGAGGAAAGGAGCAGGAGCTCTCCTTATGGCATGCTTCTCTCTCCAAACAGCTAGAAGAGAGTGCTCTCTGTGTGTGTGTGTGTGTGTAAACTGTTGATTACTGCTAGTACAGATGTTAAAGTGGACACAGACTGAGAGAGAGAGAGTCAAACACACGCAGACACACATGCACGTACACACATACACAGTTAACTGAAGTGTTGGGGGGGGGCTGGGTTGGGGTAGAAAGAGGTAGAGAGAAGCTGAGCTTGTTGTAGCGCATCGATCGATTTCAGGCTCCTCCGACAAGATCCTCTGCTCTTACACCTCAGAGCTCCTGATGATGCAGTGTTGGGAGCAGTGAGGGGCTGCGGGGAGGGGGAGTTTAAGGTGGTTCGGGGTTGAGGGGGGGCCAGTTCCTCTGGGTCCATGCTCCGCGACACCCTGCCAACAGTTGTAACACCGCCATGATGTCAGATGCACAGGGACATGACAGACCTGAGAACACAGTCGGTCTGTGTGTAGGTCTGTCTGTCAGACTGTGAGCGTGTGTGTGAGATAGTGTGTTTGTATAAGGGTGTGTGTGGTTAGCTTATGCATGTGTGCCCGGTTTTGCGGTTTGCACAAGTCTAGGAATACCAGCACAGGTCTATTTATGTGTGTGCATGTGTACAGTATGTGTGTGTCCGCATGTCTTCATATTCAGTAAAGTACATCTGGATACACATGTTAATGTTAGGGATTTGAGGTTGGGTGCAAAGGGGAGCAGGAAGAGGTGGAGAACTGGATTATTAACCCTTAACATGGAGCTTGATGTGGTTTGCTAAAATTATGGTGCGGGGGGATTTATGTGATCCCCATAATCCCGCAGGCCTTGATGCTCCAAATCCATTGTCATGCTTCACTTTTATAGAGGGAAATTTCCATGACTTCAGCTCCCCACTTAGATTGCACTTTGCATAACCACAATCACACACACATAGCTGCCACCCATTCAACATTCCTGTCTGAATACCCCGGCATCCCATTTCACAGGGCAGGTCTTTGATGTTATTACACTCCTTTATTTGCGGTTTATGTGCTTATACCAGTGGGCTGATTATATGTAATGCCCAGTGCACTAAATGGAGTAGTGACTGAATGAAAGGAAAAATGAAAACCCCTGGTAATGAGACTTTTGTCTCTTTTTATGTGTAAAACTAGGCAGGTGATAATAACAACGGAACATTTGTTTGTTTGTCCATTTAGTTATTTTCTGAAAAAATAGAAAAATACCACCACCACCCATTGCAGATACGGCCACTCCTTTATTTTATGATCAATTAATTCTAATAAGCATGACTTGGAGTTGACCTCACCAAGGACTGCTTGCAGGGACAGCAGGTGCTCTGGTAGTCTGAAATGTGGCACATTTTAAACTCCGATCCAGTCGACAAAAGGATGTGTGATTGAGGAATATTTTCCATTCGCCTCAGATATTTGAGCATTTAACGGTTTCTCATCACATTTGCATGAACATATGTGTTCTGTCTTTGAAATGAATTTCTGTGAATGTGTCAGGAAGTTAATTAGCTCTGTGTGTTTGTGTGTCACCGTGTGTGCATGTGCATTAGTATAATGGCATATGTGCGTGCATGAGTGTGTTTTCGCATGTCCCAACTCCCCCCCCCCACAACCGCCACGAGAAGACAAAGTCACAATCATATTTGTCACGGCTGGGGGTAAATGTTACTTGCTAAGTCATTCCTATTGCTTTATTTTCATCTAAGTGGAAGATGGTAAGCATCTTTCCACTCCTCGCCCTCTTTCTGCTCTCTTTCTCTGTGGCACATTTCCTCTACTAAACTTTCTCCATCCCCTCACCTCTCTCTCTCTCAAGCTCTCTTTCTCCGTCTTTCCCTCTCCCTTCTCTGCGGGATGGTCATTTAATCCATCTAACCAGCTGGAAAGATAAATATTCCTTAGTGGAGTGTGAGGCCCCTGCCTCTCCACTCACGCAGACCGGAGATGAGGGGAAAGGCTCCCTCTCTGCTGAACTCAGACAGCCGTACGCCTTAATAAAGTCTTCGACTCAACCAGACGCTAACATGAGGACACCTCATGGAGGCTTTCTCTTTTTATTTAGAAAAAAAATCCGATCTTTTTGTTCAGTTGACTCAATTTGTACGCTGGTTATCATGCGCAAGGTACAAAAATTGGCTTGGTGGTTTAGGGGGCCGTGTCATTGTAAAGGAAGTATAATAAGTTGACAGAGGGTGATGTTTTCTAGGATGATATCAGGTCTAAAATCAGCACACTTCTATAAAAAGTCTGTAGGAAGAAGACTTCTTCATGTTCATATATAGCCAAGCACCTACATCACTCCTATAGCGTGTACATTTTCCAGGCTGCATTTGGCTGATTATCCCTAAAGGAGTAACGTGGATGGGTTCCTGAGGCTGACTCATGGTTTCTGTTTGGAGAGGTCCAGTCCAGTGCAGGCTGGCCCGACTGGAACCGCTGTTTACACAGCCTCTCAGGCCAGACTGGGAGGCCCTATTTTCACACCCAGGTGCTTTCCAAAGAAAACCTCCTGCAGAGGCCCCTCGCCTTAGGTACACCACACTGAAAACCATACATACTGCCTCATGTTCCTCCTGTCGTGTTGCATGCTTCAGCTGCACATTTGCTGTAATAATACAGAAACTTGGTATAGGACACTGTAGCATAAGAACTGGATAGTATTCGTATTCAACCTAAAAGTAATATTTTCCTTTGCTCACATGGACAGTGAGTGCATGATAGTGAGTGTTCTCTATTTCTTATCTTGCCACTACTCACTGCAGGGAAATTTAGTTTCTCTGTGTGTGTTATTTGGTTGAGGGAGCTTGAAAAATTGGTATTCAAGAGGCTGATAACTCTTCAGACAGCTTCACTGCTGGAATGAGTCAGCATGACCCCCTTTGCCTGTTTACGAGTGTCAGACCTTGGCCTTCAGAGAGATGTTCAGCACAGGGTCATCCCCAGAGGAGATATGCTGCAGAGGTGCGGAGGCAAGAGGCTGCACCGACTGGTTACAGGAATATGAGGGTGGAAAAGCACTCTGCCACCTTTTAAATACAAAAACCAGCAAACAAAACAACGTTGGAATCCTGAAATAAACACATAAGAGACAGCTGCACATATGCAGTTACACATACAAGCCACTAGCACCTGAAAATATCACTCCAAAGCTCCCTCTCAGAGTGAAAAAGGCTATGCATATATGTATATAATAATTACATTCCATATATCTTCCAAAATCCCATTTCCATCAGTGGTAATTCTGCTGCACAGGAGTAATGGGTGTATTATGCCGTTATGACAGGCCCAGCTCCCTCCCTATCCCCTCCCCATCATCTGGCACACATCCCCCACCTCCGCCCCAACTTCAGTCAAACTGCTGAAAAATCAAAGTAAAGAGTAAAAATATGCAAAATGGAGGATTTTTCAACCCACCTCTCCAGAAAGAGTCAGTGTAATGCAATGTGGAGACTTGTTTTTAGCTTGAGAGGAAAGTATGAACATTGTTCGTGTGCTCCTCTCCAGAAAAATACCACTACACATAGTGTTGAGTGGGTGTCTGACTCTGAGGTTATGTGACCTGCTATAAAACACTGATCATGTTCCCGTGAACCTTGCTTTAAAGCATGATAGCCCTTGGTGAGCATACAAGGAGGAATGAATAAATGAGTGTATAAATGACTAGGCCAGTGATTGAGTGAAGAAATTATTGAGCTGGTAAATTAACAAATGTTTGAGCGAGCGAGTGAGTGAGCGGCTGGGACATTGAGTATGTGTCTGACTGAGTAACCGAGCCGGTCTGAGAGCCACACACACTAGAGGCAATCCAAACAAACAGCTCTAAGTGCTGCAGTGTTCGCTGGGGGACCTGGGAAAAGCCCCATCAGCCCAATGAATGAGAGCATTCTGCCCCTCGCAGCCTGTTATTAAAATCAATTAATGACGGGGAGGGAGGCCCCTGTAAAAGCTGACTTGTTGGGCTCTAGGGGTCTTTTGCGACACGTTGCTTTTCTGGATCACTTGTGCCATATGGAACCTCCCCTCTCGTGGCACATAACTCACTTTTATGAGGGCTTCATTGGCTAATGATGGAATAGAGCACGAGCACTGAGCAGGGAGTGTTCCTGGCTCCTTAACTGTCACTCCCTCTGCTGTCATTGTCTCTGTCACTCTGATCTTTGCTGAGACACCACTGTTGGCGTCACAGAGAACGTCTCTGACAAGAGGTGAGAGGGAGAAACGGGTAAAAAGGGAGAAAAAAGGCTTTTTTTCTCGCAGCACATTCACTGTTTGTTTAGACACAGCAGACAGAGTGACAGAGAACATCCAGGCTTACCATGACAAAATAAACTGTGACTCAAACAGGATCATGTTGTGTTGTAACAAAGCTTAAGAGTCTGATGCATCTTTTACCTGCCTGTCTTCAGTGTTTAACGCGTCGGTTTTGTACACCTACAAATGCGTCACACACATCAACATAAGAATGTGTCATTCCAGTAGACACACAAAAGCAAACTATCTCAAACAGTTTCTGAATCTTGGTCCAGCTTCAGGCCAGACAGGCCCAATTGAAGAGGATATTGGCCATTATAGAGGGGCAGGGTGGCTCTGCTGGAGGATGGAGGCGCTCCATTTACCAGCGCTGAAGGAGCCGCGCACTCATTTTAGCAGAGTCCCACAAGGCGAAGGAAAAGGAGACAAACTTGCTTGGATCTCTTGTGTTTTCACAGGAGCCGTCTGCGGGAAATTGCTCTGTTTTGCAGTCTTGTTTGAAGCACTGGATATGTTTTGCAGCTTTACTCTGCAATCAAAGGTGTCACCCCCCCACCCCCCCGCCTCTACCATCTGGTGGTCTCAGCTCAGTGTTGACAGTCACACCTCAGTCACACACACACACACACACACACACACACACACACACGCCGCAAACATGCTCACTGGGCAATTTCTCAGGGATCACTAACAAGGGGGATGCCTTCTCCTTAGAGATGAGTTTAGCTGACCCATCAATTACTTTCTCCCTGGAAGAACATAACACGATAATAATTATGATAATGACATGACATTGTGATAATGACATGATAAGGAAGTGTAAGATGAATCTGCCCCCTGTGCAGAAAGCGCTTATCATGTCAGCAGAGGAGGAACTAGACCTGACAAGAGATACATTTAGTGCCTGTAGGTAAAGAAGTGCTTGGGTATGTGTCAGGTGTGTGTGGTGGTTATGAAAGCGTCACATCAATGCATCTCGTACAGCTGACATGCTTAAATAATCTGATCAGATCACTGTAATAAATATTTGAGGACAAGTCGTCAGTTTCAGTGCCACGTTTTTGACATTTATCTTATGACCAAAGAATTTACTCTAACAAGAATGAGTGCTTTTCTAACACGCGGTACATGATAATATGTATGCAGCATTTCCCTCTCTTCATTTTACCTCTGCTCTAATACTTCAGGGCCGTTTGAGTGATGATCAGCTGGAACATAATATTTCTTCCCTTTTCGCCCCAATAGACACCTCCATCAGAGTGAAACCTCCTGGCTTCAGCCACCCGACAGAGGGAGAGAAGCAAAGGGAAAATCCCCCATGTGCCAATAGGGCAGGCAGTGAGTTCACCACCCAGTAATCCAATACCACCAAAGCTGAACAGTGTCACAGTAAAGCATTTTCATGTAATGTCACTCCCCTTCGCGCTCTTTGTGTGTATTGTGTGTGCAAAACAATCTTTTCACTCCCCCATGTGAGGCTACACCAGTTTAAAGTGGCCAGGATGTGTACAGGCCGGTCAGGCATTGCTAGTGATGGATAGAGGGGCAAAGCTGTGACTACAGTCGATAGCTCTATCCATCTTCTAAAGCAGAGATCTCGAACTTCCCTGAATATTGAATATAGTGCAGATGATCAATATGAGCGCAACTTTAAGATTAAGTCTGGGCTTATTAATCCTTGAAAAAAATCTTTTTTTTCACCCTTGCCACCTTTGTGTCTGTCTGTTGTGATTTAGTGTAAAATGGTAAAGAGAAATCTGAGTGCTTATCGTGCTCCACAAGTTTGGAAGTGAGGGATTGCTGAGTGTGCTGCACCTCCTCGTCTCAGTACAGTATGTGCAGCGTCTCAGCCGGCTCATATTGATAGATGTTGTCCAAATGTAAAGAGAGCAGCAGGAGCCCTTCTGCAGGCAGCGCAAGAGACTGAAAAGAGTCACAAAACCTTTTAGTGGAACAGATGACTTAAAAAGCCGAGTGGGTTTACAGCAACCCAGCAGTTTTATTTTGAACATATCAGATTTTTTTTGTGCTGTGGCTTATTAAGGTGTAAAAAAACAGAGTCTGACACCAGGAATTCCTGAAAGAGCTAAACATTAATTTAAAGACATGGGTATGGGCTGATCAAATCACAAAGAGGCATTTTGTCACTCTCATTCTGATTTGTAGTCGATGGCACTTAAGTTGAAAATGCTGCTGAATACTTCATCATCCACATGCCAAATACACCATTTTTCATTTCTTGTTAATTCCCTTTCCAAAGCCTCCTTCTATTCCCTCCACCCCTCCTAATCTGGCAGTAAAGGTCAGTTTAGCATAATGACATCATACAGACGAGCATGGGCAAACCCAGATTACTAAATCTGACTCTAATGTGGCTTTTCAGATGAAACAGCATTAAATGACATTAACGCCACTGCATTCACTGGCAGCTTTAACGGAGATTGCTCAGGACTGGCCCTTCTTTACCCTCTTTGTATTTTTAATGAGGTGACAGAGAGAGGCAAGATTGGAATGGGATGGTCTTACAACACGCTGAGCTGGGATCAGATACAGTCCATCTATTTGTGTAATATTCCATCAGCTCTCTTATAGGGCTGGGGTTAACCTCTTCAGTGTGACTGACATTTTTAGAGCACAGGCACCACCGCTGGCAGAACTCAATGGGACTTTTAGAAAAATATTACATCCATCATTGGCACGATGAGATCACTTTTTTAATGTTTCTTTGAGTTCAGGCCCAGATTAACATTTACTGTAGGCTTTGGAGATGAACAAACTGGTTCATGATTATCACTGCGCTTTTCTAAGCTGGTGAATTAGCAGGCCATTTGCTCAAAATCTTTACTAATTCTACATCTGTTTGGATATTTATGCTCTCAAGCACACGTTGCTGCTTGTACCTCGAAGACAAAGTGGAAAAGATGCAGAATTCGTAGAACATATCTGTTATTGCACCTCTGCTGCAATTTTCATTTTGTATAGAAAAAAAACGGAGAATGAGAAATGTGTGGAAAAACAGAAAGATGAAGAGCCTTAAACATAAGAAGTCGTCTGGATCGGGTGGATGGTGTTTAACATTCATCTGTTTCTCGGCTGCTTCCAAAGAAAGATGTTTTTCTGCTTCATCTCTGTGGCAACAGCAAGTTTCCCAGCACAGGAAACATGAACACTGGAGGGAATGTCGGCTGGAAAAGAAGAAGAAGAATGACGACACAGGGGTCATGAATTATACAAAGGGTGTTAGAAGCTTTGCTACACTTAACATCATTAAGGCCTGTATTAATTATGGTTATGAAGCATTGTAAATCACATCCGTAGCACTTTCGTCGTTACGGCTCTTTCACAGCTCTTTCATAACTGACTCATGGCATGCTGGTTAGGAAACAATGCACTAATCAACACAGAACAGCATGCGTACGTGGCACAATTACCTGGAAGATTTCAAGAGTCATCTCAGATTGGCACATACAAAAAAAAGCGTGCTTGTACACCACAGACATGCATATGAAAGTGCAGAAACGCCCCACTGCCACCACAGCAATCACAACTAATTACTAATGCCTCATGCTTTAGAATATACAGAGGAGCAGTGAGGACATCACTAATGTAAATCTTAACCTTTTTTAAATAGCATTTTATTAAGATTGTCTCAAATTAAAATGGCATGATGTAAACAAACATAGAGATGCTGTGCATAAAATCTGTTGAGTCCATATTAAATAACATAGCGACTTATTGGCGAGTGTCCATCCCTGTCTCCTTTAAGTAGTGGTTATAAACCACTTTGTTTTGCCAGTTACACAAACATAAATTCTTAGTGTTGGATGGAAGTGTGTTTTGACACCGAGGTGGATGGACTGTGACACTGTCAACACACTCACTTTGGTTAAAGTTAGATAATAGTGGATTAACACATCTTGTATCTTGTGCTTCAAGTCAAAACCACAAGCCGTCCCCAACCTTAAGCAGGTGCCTAGACTGCCTAAACATAACCATAAAAAACTGCAGCTGTTGTATGGAGGGTACATTGAAGCAACACAAATGTTACTGAAATTAGTTATTGAACTTTTTACTGATACAGCCTGTATCAGTTTTTGCAATTTTGCAACTTGCCAGAAACGTTAATTCACAAAATTTCCACATTAATGTGAATAAAAGTGTAATCAGGTCATCACTGAATTACAAACAAGCAATATTTGCTCCTGCAAATTAGTAGTAATTACACATACATTTGTAGGAGAAAGGCTTGAAATGCTAACATATTCATACATTGACTGTAATACATAACATGACGATTACACATTGCCTTTAAACATTAATATATGGCCGAGATATTTTGGTAACAAGCAGTGATTTAAGGAGAGAGAACCACACAGTCACTGTGTTCAAACCCTTCGTTCACTCATCGTTGGTGGTTTTCAAGCATTAGGAAAAATAAAAGATGTGTAAAAAGAAGCAAATGAAATTAAAAAAAAATAATAATTTGAAGCAAACTTTGTGTAAAAAAGTTACATTGGAGACACATCAATTTATAATAGAAACTCCAGTAGTTCTCTTTTATTATTCAATCATGTCTGACATACTGTAGGTGTATGTACAGTACAGGCCAAAAGTTTGGACACACCTTCTCATTCAATGCGTTTTCTTTATTTTCATGACTATTTACATTGTAGATTCTCACTGAAGGCATCAAAACTATGAATGAACACATGTGGAATTATGTACTTAACAAAAAAGTGTGAAATAACTGAAAACATATCTTATATTCTAGTTTCTTCAAAGTAGCCACCCTTTGCTCTGATTACTGCTTTGCACACTCTTGGCATTCTCTTGATGAGCTTCAAGAGGTAGTCACCTGAAATGGTTTTCCAACAGTCTTGAAGGAGTTCCCAGAGATGCTTAGCACTTGTTGGCCCTTTTGCCTTCACTCTGCGGTCCAGCTCACCCCAAACCATCTCGATCGGGTTCAGGTCCGGTGACTGTGGAGGCCAGGTCATCTGGCGCAGCACTCCATCACTCTCCTTCTTGGTCAAATAGCCCTTACACAGCCTGGAGGTGTGTTTGGAGTCATTGTCCTGTTGAAAAATAAATGATGGTCCAACTAAACGCAAACCGGATGGGATGGCATGTCGCTGCAGGATGCTGTGGTAGCCATGCTGGTTCAGTATGCCTTCAATTTTGAATAAATCCCCAACAGTGTCACCAGCAAAGCACCCCCACACCATCACACCTCCTCCTCCATGCTTCACGGTGGGAACCAGGCATGTAGAATCCATCCGTTGGAACCAAAGATCTCAAATTTGGACTCATTAGACCAAAGCACAGATTTCCACTGGTCTAATGTCCATTCCTTGTGTTTCTTGGCCCAAACAAATCTCTTCTGCTTGTTGCCTCTCCTTAGCAGTGGTTTCCTAGCAGCTATTTGACCATGAAGGCCTGATTCGCACAGTCTCCTCTTAACAGTTGTTCTAGAGATGTGTCTGCTGCTAGAGCTCTGTGTGGCATTCATCTGGTCTCTAATCTGAGCTGCTGTTAACTTGCGATTTCTGACGCTGGTGACTCGGATGAACTTATCCTCAGCAGCAGAGGTGAGTCTTGGTCTTCCTTTCCTGGGGCGGTCCTCATGTGAGCCAGTTTCGTTGTAGCGCTTGATGGTTTTTGCGACTGCACTTGGGGACACATTCAAAGTTTTTGCTATTATCCGGACTGACTGACCTTCATTTCTTAAAGTAATGATGGCCACTCGTTTCTCTTTACTTAGCTGATTGGTTCTTGCCATAATATGAATTCTAACAGTTGTCCAATAGGGCTGTCGGCTGCGTATCAACCTGACTTCTGCACAACACAACTGATGGTCCCAACCCCATTAATAAGGCAAGAAATTCCACTAAGTAACCCTGACAAGGCACACCTGTGAAGTGAAAACCATTTCAGGTGACTACCTCTTGAAGCTCATCAAGAGAATGCCAAGAGTGTGCAAAGCAGTAATCAGAGCAAAGGGTGGCTACTTTGAAGAAACTAGAGTATAAGACATGTTTTCAGTTATTTCACACTTTTTTGTTAAGTACATAATTCCACATGTGTTCATTCATAGTTTTGATGCCTTCAGTGAGAATCTACAATGTAAATAGTCATAAAAATAAAGAAAACACATTGAATGAGAAGGTGTGTCCAAACTTTTGGCCTGTACTGTACATTACTTTAATTTCCGTGTTTTAATGTTGAAGTTTAAATGAAGTAGAGTGTTGGTTTTCATTTTAGTCAAACTCGAGGCGATGAACCCCTTCTGTTTTGGTGCTTGCAGCATTCCCACAGACACATGGAGCTGATCAGGGATACAACTAGATAATGATATCATCGGGACATGGTGGGGACCCAAATCATATCAACGCAATGTTACCACCCTGCCCTGTTCTGCTGAGATGCGATGCACATGTCTGATAGCCATCTGCCAAAAAGAAGGTGGTTTATGAGGAAAAATCAGCGATCAGGAATTGTTCTTTCCACAACTATTGCTTACTGATGGAGATGGCCTCTTTCAAGCTCACATTATTTATGCTAAAATTTTAACAATCGTGAAAAAACTAGGGCTCTATATGGCTTCACTTGATACAATTTATGCCACGATTTTTTCACCAGAGCCATCTGTTATTCTCATCATCATCTTTTATAAACAGTAAAATATGTTTGCTGCATAGCACAATAGAAAAAAAAGAAAGCTTTGACCACTGGGAATTTTCAGTGGCCATGGTGGTTGGGGTCCTGACCAACCTTGGTCAATGTGGTGTTTGACTGTGGTGGCCAAAGGACGCGGTCATGAACAGTGTGTGCCCAGGACTCATTTAGCTCCAAAGGCAAGCATTAACATGTGAGCCTTCACTGAAACCTTCCATCTGTGTGGACGAGTCCCTTTTGGCATGTGTCAAAATAGTGCAAAACTGACAACTGAAGGAAGTGTGAAAAACATGGCAAATCAGTTGGTGGACTTCATCACGGCTCCATCATCGTGTGGTCATCACAAAGTCCGATTCAGTCAGTTACAGGCTAAACACCCAACTTTTAGTGAGACATCCAGAAAGTTCTAACGAAAACATTAGTTACTTCAGGAAAACATGCTGTCACGTGGGTGGTACTCACTTGTTTAAAGTGATAAATGTCTATTTTTTTTTTTTTTTTCAAGTTTCTTGTTTTTGTGGGGTTTGGCAATAGCTTCAGTGATAAACATTCATGCTGTGGTGTTTGGCACTGCCTCACCAGAAATCATCTTGCAACTATATTGTCATACTTTGATGTCACTTTTGTGCCAGCAGCCCCCAAACCCCAAATTAACAGGATTTTACTGTTCCACTATAAAATGACTACAACCCATGGAAAAATCTAATTTTACTTGCCTAGCTCATACTGTAAGCAGTGTGCACAGCATGTATATATTATGTAAGTTGGTATAAAGTGTGTTTAGCCATATAACCACATGACTTGTACAATCACTAATAATAAGTGACTCCATATTGTAAGGTGAGAACAAACATGCATACAGTTAACTGCCCACTGAGCTACTATTAACCTAACAAATTGAGCTTAACAGAGATGTTTGCTACTGCTGAGATTAGTTTTGAAATTTTGATGTTAGACCAAAAGCAGTTGTTCATAAAAACTTGGCTTATAGCTGTGACCACAATTTCAGCACTGGTCCAACATTATAATTGAGAAAAATTTCCTGCACATGCAAACTCCCTACACAGCACAAACAACGGACATAGACATCAACTGATTAATCAATGGCCAACTTTTTCAGCGTAAACTGTCAAGGACACATTGTATGCAGCTAATTAAATAATCATCTAAATCGCCCACTTGGGTTGAAATGAGTATTTGTTTCTTTTTAGTGGTCAGAAAAACAAATCAAAAGCATCACTTCCTATCAAGGGTCTGGGTACAATCTATGTTGCCAAAATCTCAAAAGAAAATCTTCCACACCACGAGATCCTGCCACAATTTCCTCCAGATCTCTTGCTTTGAGGTACTTGGTTACAAATGAATCTTTAGACCATTGCTGCAATTTGTAGTGCGATTCACACAATCCTCATGTGTGACGTTCATCAAGGTGATAGCACATACAAGTGTTGTTCTCCGTCACTTTAAAGAAGGACACTGATGTCCAAACGTTGATGCATAAACTGTGCAAACAGTGTCTGTTTTCTGTGTAAATTATATATACACAGCATATGCATGTAATATGTTATTATCTGTCAGTCACTCTGCGAGTAGTGTAATCTAAATAGAGGAGATTGAGCAGGGTCACACTGAGTCAGAGCAGAACAGTTACTGTAATTCTCATAAAGCTGCAGTCAAAGGAAATATTAATCTTGTACATTTTAACCAGTAAACGCTGCCTGAATGCTTCACCTTCAAATGCTTCTCAATCAATTCTTAGTTTACAATTCAGAGGAACTGAACGAGATTAAATCACAGTTAAAGCGCAGGATAAAGAGGATTTACTCAGGTAATTTAGTGCCTTTGATTAAGATAGGTCTGAATCAAATGTTTATTTTCAGATCCTCAAGAGTATAATTAATCTAAATATGAGCCTAAATTATCAACCCAAAGCACTAATTGGTCTTTGTCGTTCAATCTTGGTTTACTGTTTGTATTTACACTATGGCATAAGGATTTCTTATCTCACTGAAGCCACTGAGGCATCAACAGGACTGCACCACAGCTGCAAAGCTAATTAATGTGATTTATGCTTGTTTGGTTGCTTGCTAGCTTGCACATTTTTGAGGAGAGCAAAATCATCTGCAAGTCATTGTCTTTGGTAAATAAGAAAAATTGGACTTTTCAGTAAGCCGAACACTGGCTTACTCCTTTGCCCGGTGGTCTACAAGCACACAAAGCTCGCTTATTCTGCCTCACACACTTATGTAAGCTCTGCTTAAGCCCCTGCAATAAGCCGGAGGGTTTTGAAGAGTTACCACTTTTAATACAAAACAATAAGCTCCAGACTTTGTGAAATTCCATTTGGCAAGGATCAAATTTGTTTCTATCTTGCATGAGGATGATATTGGTGTTTACTCTACAAAGAGCAACAGTGTGGAAACAACTTCACATTCTGCATTTGCCTGTATTTAAGAAGGTACATATAACTCCACATACACAGTAAAAACAGTTGACCCCCCGTCAGTGGTAGTGCAGGATATACACCGCGAGAGCTAACACCACCCTGATTCACAGAAATATCATATTCTCCATGAGCATTCTAACGGTAATTTAGTTGTGCCTGACTGTACCCAATTCTTATTTACTTGTTGGTTGCCTGAATATTTCACAGTATTTCCCCCGTCCAGGCGTGGGCCCAAGAACATGTTAGTGATCAGAGTTGTTAAATGTTCTCTATATGGCATTCAAAACATTAAAATAGCAGCAAATAACAATTTGCTATAACTATTTACTAAAGATACAGTGGACTAAAGGCATCCTGAGCAGAGAGAGAAGTCACTCTCCCTCTGTCCGAGCTTCTCTGTTCGTTGTTTTAGTACCAGGCACGTCTGCATGTGCATGTTACTGCATGTATGTACTGCATGTTACTGCATGTATGTACTGCATGTTACTGCATGTATGTACTGCATGTTACTGCATGTATGTACTGCAGTTGCATGTTACTGCATGTATGTACTGCATGTTACTGCATGTATGTACTGCATGTTACTGCACGTATGTACTGCATGTTACTGCACGTATGTACTGCATGTTACTGCACGTATGTACTGCATGTTACTGCATGTGAGTCCATAAGTCGATCAGTGAGGAAACCCAGTAGCACATTAGGCTAGGCACCCACTGCGTTAAAGAATAAATGAGCTAGCATACAGAGAGACCTGGCTGCAGAGCCATGGCAGCAGGGGGGGGGGCACATTTGTTTTAGTCTGAGATGCTGGTGTTGTGGTGCGACATCTCGTGGTTCTGAATCTCATGTATGGAACCTTTAAATTGATGTCAGGGGGCCTACAATCTCTTGGAGCGCTCCTGGTTATTTGTGTTAGCCAGCAGCAAAAATCATGGAAGCAAAATGCTTAAGTGAGCGCAGTTGTATCTTTCTCCTCCCGCCCTTTTTCACCTTCTCCCTCTGGGCTGCGCTGTGCAGTGGGTAAGGCGGGGCTATTTGCAGCTATGGCTCTGCCATTTGGCTTGGGGGCCCACATGTGCACTGGAGGTCCTCATTTTGATTCTAAATCGCTTTGACACCAAAACAAACAAACTCTCCCCACTGCACCAAACAGGTCTGAAAAATTATGGGCACAGGGAGGGATATGCAATTACAGCAGCTAATTTGCGGTCACCAAAGCTAGGCCCATTCCCAGTGCCCCCAGCCACCCTCAATTTTAAATATTGGGGAGCATAGAGTGTGCGTGTGTGTATGTATATGTGTGTGTTAGGATGGGGTCTGAGAAGGGGCTCTGGGAGAAGTTCCCCCTCACAGCTGTAGGAAGGTCAGGCAGCACCAGGGCGATTAGCTTTGCTCATCACGTACAATTAGGGTTAGCGCTCTGCAAGGAGGCATCTGTTGCTAATTGAAGCAGAATAGATATTAAGGAGGTCCATGCTTTCTCTCTGCAGTGAAAAAATAAGCTCAACTGGAAGTAAATAGACTTTGGCTTGTGTGAAATTGGAACTGTGGACCATCTGCCTATCGAACAGGATAATGCTCTCGATCAGAGGTTTTTGTGTGCAAGCGCTCAGAATTAGTTGGGTATTACACCAACAATAATTGGTCAGGTAATTTTAAAATGAGTGATGAATTGGTTCCAAAGCATTACCAGTACACAAATCCACACATAGACACGCAGAGGCAGACAAAGAGACCAGAGTTGTTAAGAAAAGAAGGGGGTTGGGAGGCAGAGACAGAAGACTGAGCGCGAGCGTGTCAGAGTAGAGCCAAAACCGGCCTGTGATGGCAATCTGATGCGACTGAACCATGTGCCCACTGGCCAGCTGACATCAGCCAGCGTCTCTCTGACCAAACCTCCCGGCCCTTCATGCCAAGGCCAGATGCAAACAAAGAAAACCAAGGCAAGCACACACAGACACACATCCAAACAGATTTCGTGTTCATGACAACACTCTGAAAAACACATAAACTGCAAGATAAACTGCTGGATTGTGCTTAAGACGAAAATGTGACACAAACAGCAGCATTCTGGTGCTGATTAAACCTGCTGACATGTTTCTGTGACTCTGAGCAGAAGAATAAGGTGCAGTAACATACTGGTATACTCTGAGGAGTGATCTTTGGAGGGAAAATGAAGCTGCGCAAAAATCGCGGTGTTGTTCCTCAAAACAAAATCATGGCAACTCATTTACAAAGAATGGTCTACAGCTAGAGGATGGACAATCAGCTGCTCTCTGAAGCTTCCACTGAATGCAGTTTATAGGTTTTCCATCCAGATTATTCGAAAAAATCTGTACAAAGTGCATGTAAACATATGAAACACTGTAAATAACAAGGCAAGATGTGAAGCATTACGTATGTGGAAAAGGCAACTTTTTACACGAGTAAAACCAACCTTTTAAAAAAATGAATCTCTCTGTAAACTCTTTTTTTAACATCTCAGCTGCCTCTGAGGTGGCAGCAGAGGACGGCGAAAAAGACAGAGAAGTGGCATTTAGTTCAAGTGAATGGCACTGAGGAGGACCGCAGAGACGGGCATTATTTTTCATGGCCTTCAGCTTGTGAGTGTTGGAGGTAGCGACGGTGGAAAATGTGAGCAAGAGCGACTCAATATAATATCCGAGTGCTGCGCTGTGTGATGATTTTATATGCTCCTTCTACTACCTGACACACACCGTTCACACATACATGCACACACACATGCTGAGATATCCCCATGGAGCGATGGAGCATAACAGGTTTATCCTCTTTGACCTTCACAGTTTGAGTCCGAGGCAGAGCTTGGGTGGTTGAGCTGGTTTCAGTGTCGCGAGGTGCAGCCAAAGCTCTAGTTATCAACGTTGTGGCTCAATGGCTCTTTCTCTGAGAGTAAGAGAGTAATAAGTGCAGTGCACCACTGACTCTCAATGGGGACTTTTAGTCTGCACACTTCGGTATGTCGGTTGCGACCCCAGAACCCATGTGTTAGCGTGGATATGGACTAATCTCATTTCAAGTAAGAAAAAATTCCACACATATTTTAAAAAAATATTCTGAATATTTCGGATTTTGTGAGTTGTGCAGTTCGCAGAATACATTGTTCTCCTGAGGTGTAACTTTGATGCTGGAATATACACACGATAGAATAATACTTGCTTTGCAGTGAATGTTTGGAACTAAATTTTGCATATTACAGGGGGTACATGTGAAATACTGTGGTTTAGGACTATATATCTGTGTATGTATTGTGCAGTGTTATTGTTTTATTAAGTTAAGATTTTAGCCAATGGTCGGCCCGAAAGGAAAACCAAATTCAGCAAATGAGTAGGTAGAATAGAGAGAATAGACAGTATGATGGAGAGCGACGTGTTGCTTCTGGACTCTGGTAGACATCCCAGGACATTATGGGTTTTTTCGGCCTGTGGATTTATCCATTGTGTTTTTTTGAAGGACCTTGTGAAGCTTTTACAGCACAGGACAATGGACTAATGAAACTCTTTGGAGCTGAGCGTTAACTACCAAGGAGGTCCTTAGCACTGCAAGGCTAGCTACCCAATCTGTACATCAGAAGAGATCAGAAGGAAGCTAGATGGCTCACTTGTTAGCTGCTTCCATCATCGGACTTCTTCAAAGACATCATCTGGATCCAGTGTGATGACAAGATGCATGATATAGGTATGATATATTTGGTGACTTTTACATACATCACATCTACAAGCATATCTGTGTGGGACAAACATGGATCCATACATTGCATGTAGTTTACACATTATATATCAGATGTGATGGAGAAATAATGTTTTTGTCCCTCATGGCATTGCCAGGACAATATGCCGACATTTGCATTGCACTCATGTTAACCTTCTCAGTATTGAGTAGTTTTACACTTAAGAATGATTTTTAATTGATATGATCAATTTCTTTGTTTCTGGGGAATATAGGAAATGAATGCCTACTTGAGTATCTATTTTGAAGGGGCACTCAGCTAATTTTACACATGCAGTTCTGTGTACTCGTCACAAAGAGTGCCCGTGAAAGCAGCTGATTTATGTCTTCTGAGCTCTCTGAAGAGAAAATAACCCTGATGATGTAACTAGCTATAGTTTGGTCTCAAGGCTTAAGATTTAAAAAAAAAAAGTCTGCGTTACAAACTGGAGGTGTATGAAAAGGCAAGGAGGTAACTTATGAAAGATTCTATTGAGTTGCATCATGGGAATTGTAGGATCCAGCGTATTTGAAGCTTCACCTGCACTCGAAACTAAAAGTCAGGATATTTCTGCCTCTGCTGCTTCGTTTTTGATCATTCTTTTTAAAAATCTGTCTCTTGTGGGTTGGTCCAAACTTTATGGAAGTGTAATACTAAATTGCACGAGTACCCCTTTGATAAACAGACAGGAATGAGGAAGGAAAGAAGTTCAAGTGTACCATGGCTCCTTTAGCGCCAGCATTATCCAAGTCAGATTTAGGTCGAGGATGGTCTTCGCTATGGTGGAGGGTTCACGCAGTGAAGTGCAATAGTTCAGAGTTCTTCACATAAAAGTTTGGGAACTTCTCAATAGCACCCTCCTACATGTGTTTTATTTTTGCGTCTTGAAAGCCAAATCGTCCACAAATGAACATTTCACAAGTTACTGAATCACCATGATAAATAGCTGATCGTGACCTCTGTTTCCTTAAATTGTTGGAGAATGTTCAGACACCGAGTTGGATGACACATTGATTTGATTTGTAGCAGAAAGAACTTTTGGGCATGCAAAATAATCCCCCATAATAGCTGTGAGCCTGTATGGAGAAATGGATTGTATTTAGAGGTTGTTAATCAGTGAAACCCGTCTGAGTCTGTCTGGTCTACCTACAGTAGCTCTTAAATCCAGCCTTGTAATAACCCTCTCTAATTAGGACTGAGACACACTAACA
Source organism: Pempheris klunzingeri (assembly GCF_042242105.1). Classification (NCBI taxonomy): domain Eukaryota; kingdom Metazoa; phylum Chordata; class Actinopteri; order Acropomatiformes; family Pempheridae; genus Pempheris; species Pempheris klunzingeri. Next base: position 29,063,705 of record NC_092018.1, read on the forward strand.
AGGGACACCACCATCATCATCACTCAGCCACCTCATCATCATCACCATTCTCATTATCAAGCCTGAGATCAAATTCCAGCCTGGCTCCAGGATAGTGGGACTTCAGTACACCTGATGTATTGTACGTCATTAGATTGTTGTTATTACTGTGCCATGGGGAGTCAAACAGGATGGAGATTCACTCCTGTAATATTCTATATGGCCTACTAGGGAGGACCCACTTGACATTCTCCACCTAATGACAACAATCTATTGAGGCAAAGGGCTGACACATTAATTTGTTTACTCTCCCTCTTTCCTCTTCCCCCTCCCACTCTCTCTTACCCGCACATGTGAACAACACACATAGCCAACTGTGTACTGCTGCCACACTGAAGTCCATATCAACGCAACACAAATGTGTGTATCCTTGTCTCTTGTAATCCACATGGCTCGTAGTATTGATCCCTACCAGATAAAATCAACCCCAGTCTCTTGCTTAATTCGTCTCAATTAACACTGTAGGATGCGTGTCTCTAGTTGAACGGCAAAGGAAATAAATCTGACGAGTTAGATCATGGTAACTAGGCCCGTCTGTGAGGCCTCTGTCTGCTCAGGCTCAGCGCTGCAGGGCAGCTACTGCTAAAAAGGCAGCTGCCTGATGATCGATGACTTCATCCAGTCCGCCTGATTCCTCCACTTGTGATGAGAGAACAATTAAAGTAACAGGCCCACAGAGAAACGCCTTGATTAGGCTGTGAGAGCAAGGAGCCACGGGGAGCCACTTACAGGGAGAAGCTTTCCATGCAGGAGTCTTTACCAGACCATACATACACTCACTGACGTAAATGTGATGCCGCAAACACATAGCATCATTCTCAGTTCATTGCACCACTCCAGACGCGTGAACACACACACCACTCCACCCTGTTGCCAGCAGGAGGACCAGACCATCCGGCACAGCTGGTGTATCCCAATGTTGACTCTCCAGTTGGGGAGGACTGCCGCAGGGATTTACCATATCACCGCAGGCAGTAGAGAGATTGGTCGGGTATGAGTCGATCAAGCTTTATCTCTCCCTAAGGCACCAACACAAATCTCTCCAATAAATAACCTGTTCTTAATTCTGAGTTCTTAATGCAACTCCTGCAGAGAAGATTAATCAGTTTGAATGAGGCCCCCAGATATCTTGCTCACGTGGAGTTTGTGCCCTCTCTAAGCGGACTTTTGCTATGAAGCTTTGGAGAACTGGTTGCATTATTTTATTTCTTTTAAAGAGGAGGGCTCAACACCTTCCAGCTCTGGCATGTACGCACTCTCACATGTTCACACACACAGCAGCACTCACACAAATACACACACACAAACACTCATGGCACTTCTTTCCAAGCCCTCCCAACATCTGCTTGTTCTTCTTCTGATTAAAAAAATCCTCTGCGTTTCATTATCGCTGATTTGCATAGTAATAGCGTGCATATTAAGCAGCTACTTCAGAGGGTGGGCGGTCTAATGAATGCCGCAGTCTCCTCTGTTTTAACTCAATTTTTCCTCATCCATATTCAGTCGTGTGCCCCCTCCCAGCTCCCTCACGACCCCCCTGCCCTCAGGGACGGCAATTCTGTTTCCGCTGAAATGCTTCCTCCAGCCTCTCCCCAAATCCCAGAACCCTCTCCATTAATCCAATTAATTAGAGCCATTGATATGCAGCCCGCTTAGACCAAGCAGCTGTTTGCCTGCCAATTGCCTTGCTATGAGGATGGGGTGGGGGGGTCAGATTATGGGGAGTCCTATCACCCAATGCACATACAGCAACACTTAGCACTCAGCATTGAGAAAGTCGCCACCCACAATGATCCCACCATGTCGGTGCCGCCCTTAAAGCCATTAAAAGGCATCTCATGGTTGAGCTAACTCCTGATAAGTGAAACTCATAAAGCTTGTTCTGTCCTATCTCTAAAAGGTAAAGACCAGGTAACCTTTTCACTTTCACACAATCATTAGAGCGTTGAAATATTTGGCAGCTTGCCAGTGTTTTGACTCGCAGAGTCTCGTAAGCATCAACACGACTTAAACACGACGCGTACAAATTCTGTTTTCATATGGATGTAGGAATAAAGCGGCAGTAACATTCAAATCTGTTTTGTTTCATTCACACTTATCTTGTTTATTACCCCTCAGCAGAAGTTCTTTCCTGGAGAAACAAAAGTGAAGGCAAAATAGATGAGCAACGGAAGTCCTTACGTCTTTTACAGCCACTATATATTCCTCTGCGGCTTCACAAAAAGGAGCTAAATATACATCAATGGATGATAATACTCCCAATAAAATACCCAAAATAGAACATCTGGAGAGAGATGTCCCTGGGTGCCCCCAGTAAGAGGTGTGCCTCAGAATTACCATACAGAAATGAATAGCAGCGACACTGTCTAATGTTTTGTGACACAGCACGAATGTGCACACCCTGGCCCAATCCAGAGCTGAAGCCGCTCATCGGAGATATTAAATTAAGAAGTGCTGGAGTAGAAGGGTAATTCACTTTTCTGCTTCACTGGCTATCATTGCCGAGCAAAGGAACGCTGGTGGTAAACTATCCCTATCTCGCCTTCGGTCTCTCTCTCTCTCTCTCTCTCTCCCTCTCTCTTTTGACTCACCCCTCTCTCACTCTCTTGTCTTTTCTGTCCTTTCCGTCATCCAGATGCCCTTTTTGGATCATACATATTTTCAGCACATAATGCTTTTGAGCAACAGCATTACTTAATAACAAACAAATTGTATTTTTTTTTTAAAAACACACACACACACACACTATTGCTTTCAAAACCCCGAGGCTGAATTGATTTGAATAGATTCTTGCATTGTTACATTTCTAAATAGGTGTTACTAAATGGATTGCTTTTCTACTTTGTGATTGTTCTAATTTAAAAATGTCTCACATACTGCATGTCTACCTCAGATAGTAGATAGTCTCCAACCCCTAGATGACTGACAAGTTAATTTATTGATTTAAATTTACTTAATTTTAATTAATTATTTTGTTGTTGTACATCTGGACATGGAAACTACAAAATGGTTAAAATCATGGTTATGGTATATCTGACATGTTCGAGGCTTAGGAAGGATTGTGGTTCCAGTTAATAGAAAGAGGAACAGACGTACTGCACGCCAACCACCATCAGCTACCCCATCGATGTCCACCCTCCCCGTGACACTGAAGGCTGGATGTAAATCAGGATATGTGAAATTTTCCGCTCTGGATGTAATTCTTATATACTTATATATTCTTATATGTAATTCTTATATACTTATATATTCTTATATGTAATTCTTAGATACTGGACTGGGCCAGAAGTGAAAGTAGGTGACACCCGTGGTTTTTTTATTGCACATTTTATGAAGTAATGTTGGCGCTTTGTTGAGTGTGTGGCTTGGCTGAAAATCTAACCACTGCCATGGTCAATTAGCACCTGAAATAATGCCATGCAACATGATAGTGACTCCTATGATGGGTCTGTGAGGAAGGCTAGCTATGATGGTTCCCTGCGGATCATCAAATGGTGAGTCAAGAGAAGCCCTGACACCAAGGCCTGATGGGTAATATTGATGTTTCAGATTGAGGAAAAAATTCACATTTCGCAGCTACAGTGAAAGTGTTTTGACTTGACCTATTTCCATTTCTATTTTTGACAGTATTTTAAGATAATACATCAAACAGGACCACATACCAGAAAACACGGATAGATTTCTAAATAGGGTTCATTTTCAATTATTTGTAAGAAAGACAACTGCACGTAGCTTTTTTCATCTGGAAAACTAGGGTCTGGACTTCACAGGACTGCAAATCTTTTTGCAATCATTTGATAGTTGGAAGTCATGACGATTCAGAAAAGGTAGGTCAGGCAAGATGTTAAATACACGTGAAATGAATCTAACGTATTTTACTTTGCACACTGTGGCACTCACTACATGGCCGTGCGACTGAACCTCCAGCCATATGCATGGTGGAAAACGCGCTTGCTGGGTTGTATAGCAATCAGCCAGATGTGTGAACAGCCTGTTCTCCCACAAGATTCAAACTTTTCCTTTTGAGTTCATGTATCGCTCTGTTGGTGTGGTAGTGAAGCAGGGCTGAAACCAAAGACAAATCAAGACCAGCTTTGAAACAGGATGCATAAAGCAGTGGAGGTGAAATCAGATGAGAGAAAGGACGATTTGTTTACCCTTGATGAAGTGTTGATGTTGGAGGTCTTTGTTTCAGGAATATACAAATCAGTCTGTTTAAGATACTTTGGTACCTCACTTTAAGGACTCACAAGGAAACGTTGGCTTGAACATGAGCGTGTCTGGGAATGTGCAACAGGGCATTGCTTTGTTTCAGTTACACATTCAATCTCGTGTATTTTCCACCCTTTCAGCTGCTTTTCTCAGTGTGCGCACATGCACAAAGAGAATGTCAATTCAACATTGATTACAGTACAATTAAGGTAATGGTTATATTGAATAATATGACCTGCACTGAATATTCATGGAAATGATGATTAACATATTCTCAATTTCTCTGTATAATGGTATGACCTCCAGCGGGATGGAGACATTTCCTGTAAAGTAAATAATGAGTGTGGAGCGAGAGGGAAATGGAAGACATTAGTTTGTTCCTCTATTTACTTCCTGTATGAAGCTGTGTTTTCAGCTTCATGATGATATTTTTCTAGCGCTAAAAGCTGCAGAGGGCCCAGAAACAGAGCCGGAGGATTGGCGTGAGCCAGTCTGGGCTGATTCAGAACCTCTCAGGACTCACTGCGAAGGGATGCAGAGAGGGAGAAGAGAGACATAGGAGGTGTCTATTTATCTAGGTGAGGAAGTGCCTCTCTTCATCCTCTCCCACCCCTCCTCGTGTCTTCTGAGGCAGAGAGCTGTGACTGAAACACATCGCTGCACCTCGCTCGGGATGAGCTCCAAATAAATGGGGGGAATGGGGGCACAGAGGGAGCGCTGGAGAGAGGCGAATGGAGGCTGAAGAGGAGAGCTCCTTAAAAAGGCTTGTCAAAATAATGAAAACAAATGGCAACGGAGTCTCCTGAGATGGAGAGGAGAACTTCATTTGTGAGGTGTCTTCTGCTGCGCTGCAGCAAGTCCTGGGTTTGGAGACCGAGGGGAGCCTCCACCACGCACGGCCGATGGAATCTGAGAGGAAGAAAAATGAGAGCACTCATTGTAATAATTGTTCAGGGTCAATTATTCCCACGTTGGAGCAAATCATGCTGATATGTGTTAGCATGCGTCTGGGAAGGGAGCTGCTGAATGTAGCATTACCATGGATATGATCCCCAGCGATGCCTGTGCAAAAAGCAACAGTGTGATTTAATTCAGCCAGTCTAATTATGTACAAGGGATTCAAATGGAGTGTTTTGCAAAGTCAAGTATGTGAAATGATAAGAATTAAAGAAAAGATGCTTTGGTAGCCTCTCAGAGTGGACTAGTGTTGGATTGGATATTGTTATCCAGACCAGAAAACCAGAAAACTCTCCCTTTCTCTGACATGAGCACGAGTGTTATGTCACTAAAACTAAAAACAAACTTGATAAAGATAATATTTCAGGTAATATGTTTTCACCGTACCTTGTCTAGCTTCCTGTCTACAATTGTTACTTTGCTTTTCAGTGAGGCATAACACACACCACTTTCCTGCACTTCCGTCCTCTCAATTCCTCTCTTTATCTCTCTTTCATCCTCCCTCCCTCCCTCTCTCTGGCACCTAACATCTTCTTTTGCTTATCGCCGCCTTTCTTCTTCATCCTCCCTCCTTCTCCGACTTTGACTTCATCTTTCAAGTGCGGCGGCAGCAGCAGCAGCATCTTCCCCCCCCCCATCCCCATCCTCTTCACAACGCTGTCCGCCGTCTGCATTCCTGTCACGTGCCCACCAAAGGTTATATGGCCCACTTTCTTATCAGCTGCATTGTGGGATATCTCGGCTCTCAGGCCTGTCTTCTGGAGAGCTATCTGTACCCCCCCCTCCCTCTGTTGACTGCTGGGAGGACAACCTTTGTCGACCTTGTTTTTTTTTTTTTTGCCTTTAACAGAATAAAAATGAAAGAGAGAAAGAACGCAACACAGAAACTAGGAGGAAAAGAAAAGGGGGAGAAGGTAAAAAAAAAAGAAGCATAAGTCCCCTGAGAGAATGTGTGATGAGATTGGTCTAGAGTTAGCCTTGTAAGAAAAGCGCCGTTGGCCCCCTCTCTCCGAGTACAGTAGACATTGAATCAATATCGCCCACCCACCCCCTCCAGAGCTATTCTGCCCCTACGCGTGCCGTCCACCTGTCTGCCCGTCTGGGGGGGTTGGTGGAGCTGCTGGTGGGGGTAGAGGGAGGTGTATGGATGTTTGACAGAGCCGTCATGTACAAATTCATTTTGGATCCAGCCAGACTTTTGCTCTAATAGGCGCACACGCTCAAGGTCTTTGCGGTCACGCTGAGACAGAGGGAGCGGATAGATGCCTCTCTGCAGTCCTGAGAGCTTCCAAACAAGAGAAATGTTGAAAATCTCTCATATGTTAAGACACTCTTTGGGAAGTTTATTGTTTAGGAATATGACCTAACCCAGAAATGCATGTTTTTCCAAACATTCCTACAGAGAGCGCATGTTGAGCTGCAAAGTCACATTAAACTGCGTGGAAACTTCTCAAAACATAGTATTATGATTCAAAAAAATTAAAAATGTTATACATAGAGCATTTTCAAAACCTATTTATATTTTATCAATAGGTTTATGCTTGGTGGCGCAATGTCTCACAGCAAGAAGGTTCCAGGTTCGAAGCTGCCAGCTGGCAAAATGCAGTTTGCAGTTTGAACCTGGAGCTTTTCAGTGTGGAGTTTGCATGTTCTTTTCCCACTTGTGTTCCTCTCACAGTCCAAAGAAGACGTGCAGCTTAGGTTCATTGGCCCGTAGGTGTGAGTGTGAATGGTTGTCTTTCTCTAGCCCGCCTCTCGCCCAATGTCAGCTGGTATTGGCTCCCTGAAGGAACCCTAAAGGATAAGCGGTATAGACAATTGATGGATGGATCGATGGTTTATTCTTACACACACATTACTATATTGCCTATACTACAGGCCAATGTAACTATTCAATGGTTGGCAAACACAAATTAGTCATCACAGTCATAACAGATCCCAGTCCCTATCTTGTGGTCATCACTACCGCACACTGCTGTCTACTGTTTGGCCTCTGGGCTTATGTCCTCTTACTTAGCATTACCATACTCAGGCTCCAGTTTTGCTTCTAAATTATCAGATTTATCACATTTCATCTGTTCCTTCAGGCATATCTTAATTTTTGGAGTCATGAAACCCTCCAATATCAAAGAAAGTGCTGATCTGCAGTAAACATGACACGCTGGAGTAACCTCAGCTCAGACACGTCTGTACCGACAGCAGGACGGAGAGCTGAGAATGCTGTATAGGTTTTTTGTACCACACTGTGGAAAGTAATTGTTACTTGACTTTGGTTAAAAGTACAAAGATTTAAATTTCTGAAAGTGCTTTAATGAATACTAATTTGTCTTACAATAAAAAAAAACACACCTCAGGAATAAACTCCATTTTTTGCAGAAAGACTGTTGGAAGAACTGCTGATTGAGACATTGCTCTGAGTTACTGAAACTGGGGAAACGGAGTCTATCCTGGACATGACTTTCTGGAGAAAAGCAGGAGAAAAACAATGATTTTTAACAGATCTGACACTTTGACATCATGGTTTAGAGGCTCTATAGACCTGAGGCATGTGTATAAAGGATGAGCTATCCTAAAAATGATTTTTTACCAAATATGTTAATGGTGATTGCAGTTGACTCCCCTAACCAATGTGCAGGTATCCAATTTTGAAAAGCTAAAGGTGTGTTTCTGATTATTGGGCTCTCACAGAGATAACTGACTATTCCCACCTTCTCTATCATCTATTTATAGTGCTGAGAAGCATTTCACACAGTGGCCTGAATAATCTCTTACTTTACTGCCATATAATATTTCCTGGGACTTCAGTACAATGGTCCCGTCACCAGAAATTGCATAACAGAGGAATAATGACAGCTTAGGTATAGATAACAGCAGCAGGTAACAAACAGAATTATCCCTCCATGGTAGGCCAGTCATGGGACCAGCATGCAGCCTGCAGCCATTGAGGTGAAGCAATGCACATGACAAATGACATGTCATTTGACATATGTGTTTTGTTGTAAGTGTTTAATGCATGAATTATCCAAAATAAGATGAAGAAAACCATATTTTATCATAGGCCTACTAAAACTAGCTCAGTTATTGCTATCAGACTCACCTCTATACTGACAAATGGTCAAAACAAACACTCACATATATACACGCGTGTCATTCAGCACATATACTTCCAGACACTAATTATGTTTAAACTCAGAATCATTTGTTAAGATATCGCGTTAAATGCTCAACGGCCAAAAACACTGTTATTTAGACTTTAAACAAATCATGATGGATGGCGCTCTGCAGCCAGAAACTCATGATGAGAACAGCATTTGAAATTTGAAATTTGAAAGGAACCCTCTTATTCCCAATCACCTTGGTGCCCAGTCAGAACGCCTTTTCAAATAAGTTCATTGCGACTTCAGCGGCTTTGTAAATAAAACATGAGGGTGCTTGTGCATGCTGCCTTGAATAAACATCTCCTTGAGTTAAAAAAAAAAAAAAAAAAAAACAGCAAATAAACATGTCATGTCTCAACACGCCGAAATGTTTAAAAAGTGTTTATGTGGCCCAAACCCAGACGCCCTGTTTTTCACTGTATTCGTGGCATAACCATAATCTATTATGGAAGAAGCCACATGCTCCTTCATCGCCCCTTCTGACAGACCCACCTGGGACTAACTAGTGTGGAGCTGCGACTTCAATCTCTGGATTGGATCTGTCCTGCTCTCCCTTTTTTCTTAACTGGGTTATCCATTCAGTTACATGCAGGAGGAGAGCGGGGTTAAGAGGGGCGATGGGGGAGCACTTAGTGAGCGAAGGCCATAGTGGCAGTGCTGGAGTGTTATTTAATGAAGTAGAGGATCAGGATGCACAGCGTTGAACACACACAGGGTGGTGTAGGTGGTGCTACAGGAGTTAAGAGCTTGTTTGTGCGTGTGTGTGTGTGTGTGAGTGAGTGTGTTTGTGGGTGGGGGTGTTGGCGGCTGAGGTGACAGCAGGTTGTGTAGTATGTTCCACAGGGGTGAGGGAAGGAGGGGAGGACGTTGATGGTGCAGTGAGCCTGGGGAGGGAGGGGAGTGGTGGGGGGGCTAATAAGATCACTTTTTATTGGCCCACAACCCCAGAGGAGTGTTTGTTTGTCTGCGTGCATGATGGAGGGGATAAAAAGTTAATGCATAGGCACCGTGGAGCAGGAAACTGGGCTGGTCACTGCTGCCCCCTGCAGGGCATGCTCCATCCATGTGTGTGTGTGTGTCTGTGTGCAGAATGAGTTTTTTTCCACGTCTCCTGACAGACAAATCTCAAAACACAAGCTGTGGACATCTTTATGTTGATTGAGTGCAACTATAGTACACTGAGATTTTCTAAACTCATAATACACGGCAGCAGCATTTGACCATGTAGTGTAGAATCAGTCATAGTCTGCATGTTCACATTTGGCACAGCTCTCCTGTACTACATCTTTGATTGAGCATTGCCACAAGGAAGCAATCTGCTTTCATGTCTCCACCTCATACTGTGAATTAATGTTATTACAGTTTTATTTACCTTATTGATCACCACTGGCTAACTTTTTAATTCTACAGACTTGCACGGCCAAAGGCACTAATTTGTGAATGAGTTTAATTGTTTTTTTTGTGCTGAGCATGTGTGAAAGAGAAAGAGAGAACATTCAAAAGAGTTTTCTTTTTTCTTTGAGAAACCTCCTTGTCACCTTAAAGTTCTGCTTCTGTGCACGTGAAGAGATGGAGTGAGGTATCAGGGTTGGATAGTAAAAAAGAAGGGGGGAGTGAATCAGGGATGAGCAGGGGGGGGTGGGGGGGGTGTAAATTCAAGACAGGAGGAGGTGGTGAGGAGAATATCAATCGGGCATGCGGCGTAGAGGCAGCCTGCCACGGTCCGCTCCAGGAGAAAGATTAGAGAGGGGATCAGTGTCATCAGCAGCAGGAGAGTAATGGTGCGGGCCAGGTTCAAGGCTGGAGCCAAGAACGTATCGGCATCGCAGCCACCCCCATCCCATCACCCTCATGCCAACACCACCTACATGAAATAGAGGTTAACCGCCAATCCAGACTTTTTCCCCCTCTTTTACTGAGTGTGAAAACTACCGCTGGGAGTCTCAGGACAATTTTTATATAGGATTAGAAAACAAAAATCAATATTTAATTATCTTTGAGCTTTTTGTGTCACTGCATCTTTAGGTCAGTAAGTGTTCAGGAGCCAGGGTCGCCCAGGCACTGTAAGTGAAGGAGTCGTTAAAGAGCCCGTAGCTTTTCTTTTTTTCTTTTTTTTTTCAGTTTTTTGACAGAGCTTTCCTTGCACAAGGTTAAAGTTTCATGAAGGTGCTGTAGCTTTTTTGTTTGGGCATGATTCTGAGTGTTCAAACCTCTGAAATGAATAGGTTTTAAAATCGTGGAATTGTTGATTGCTGAAGGGGTAGTATTAAATCATCTTATTCAAACTGAAGCCTGGTCGTACCACAGAAACACACAATGAACTCAGCTCCACGCTTTGATGTGATCTTAAATTTCAGAGTAGTAGTAACCCTAAATTTTAATCTCACTCCAGACTGATGGGCAACTGCAAAGCTATCACTACTGGCCCTTTGCACAGCAGCATATATCCCTCTGCAGTATTGCACACAGACTGCGTCCACCCCAGTACATAAGAACACTGGCTGTTTACGTGGCTCTCAGACGCTGTATTGGATTAAGGTGGCTCTTTAGCTTTTTTTTCCCTGTGGCAGTGGCCGATGAGCCTGTGGAGTGGATGTGACGGCCGCTTAAGCGGTGACAAGCAGAAGGTCAGTGTCGCTGATGAAGGAGTGAGGCCAGCTGGCCCTCTGATGTAGCCATCCTTTAAAGCACCCAGAGAATCTATCCTGTTTAAGGCAGACACCCAGACAGACATGGCCAGAGAAGATGGTAAGAGAGCGGGGTGAAGAACAGACAAAAGGAAGTAGGCAAGGTAAAAGGAGTGGCAGAGACAGAGAGCTTAAGTGTCCCCATTCTGATCAGTACCTCTGTAGCAGGCAAAATGTTCCCCAGTCCCCTGGGCCATTTATTAAAGTGATGAAGAGCAGAGTGGCCCGCTATGAATCAGACTCCCCTGTCCGCTATGTGCTGCATAGGGATACTCGTGGCCAGTTACTCTCCTCGCTTGATTGCAGTGATGCTTTTGTAGCTTGCAAGAGGAGCCGGGATTGTTGTGGGACGGTCTGACCCTCACCCTAAGGAAAGGAGACAGGAGTCTTTCTCTGTGGATACACATTAGCCTAGTTGTGCATATTTGATTAGATTAGGTCAGATTAGATGAAACATTAATGATCCCTGTGGGGATATTGGGTTATTACAGTGAAAAGTTGGTACTGAAACAAGCAACATAAACATGTGGAAAATAAATAAAGAAATTAAAGCAAATAATAAAAAAAACCTACAAACTAAAAATTGCAGTGTTGCAGTTTCGGGCTGTAATATGACGTATGTCTGTACCTACATCCACAATAATAACCCCTTTGCTTTATTTCTGCCCTCTTTCTGCCCACATCTGCATTCTTCACCCTGTCCTTGTGTGCGTGCGTGTGTGTGCAAGGCGGTGATGTGCTGAGCCGTGCTGTGCTGAGCCAAGCTAGGCTACACCATCCGCATGCCTCATTTCCCTTTATGAGAATGAGGGAAGTCCCGAACGCTGATTACCCTATAGCCAGTTGTAATCACAGGCCAGTGGAAAGTAGAAGGGAAAGAGTCGGATACAGTATCACTGCATTGGAAATGGGAAACTCATCTCCATGTTTGGATGAGAGACAAGGACAGAGAGAGTGAAAGGGAGAAATAAAAAATTCAGATGTTGCTTTTTCTTCATTGTTAAGTGAATAACGGATTCATCCCTCTTATAATGGGGATTCTCTTTGTCTGTAAAAGTGATTAACAGTCACGAAAGATGAAGATGCAGGTGAAGAAACATCATTACACCCAGCAGCGCTCTGAAGCCTTCCCACAGAAGTTCTGAAGGTGTTATTGTCGAACATATGAGTGAGCTGTCAGGATATTTCCTCCACCTAACCCCCACCTCCCTCCATCCCCCCACCACCTCTCTCCCACTCTCTGACACCTTCCCTCAGCGTAATACACACCAGCAAGCAATCGATACATACTCAGCCGAGAGCCGGGAGGAATTGTGGCAGTGTAGGCACCACACATTACAGGGTGGCCAAGGCCAATAAGCTGTGGAGGGGAGAAGGAGAAGGACGAAATGGTAGCTACGGCTAAATAACAGCGTCTGCACACAGACTTCTCCTGATGACTGGAACATCTCTTTTTTCTTACCAAGCATTAAGCCTTTATTTTTCACTGGCGGTGACGTTTATTCAAATTTGGATAGATGCTGTCATTTTGATCGAACTGACATCAATTTAGGGGCGATCAGATCCTTTTTAAAATACTCTCTCCCCACCCACATTATTATGCTTATTATTGTAGCGAATGTGATGAAATGCGCAGAGCACCACAGCAAGAGATATGCCACTATGTTTCCATAGCAACATATCACACTGCCACTGCTGCATCATACACTCAAATGACAGACACAACCTATTAAGCCCCCTGAGATATATGAATACTGTCTGTTTGCATGCGAGTGAGAGTGTTAGTATGTCAGTGTACACCCCCACGAGTACGCACGCATCTTAACATCACATTTTTCTGCCAAGTAACAAAACTTTAGGTCTTGCTAAGTCTGTACGTGCAGAACATGCCATTAATTTTGATGGGATTCATTGTAAAAACGCTGCAGAAAGAATAATTCCATGATCTTATTTGATCCACGGTATAATTCCCTACAAACTGTATAGAACCAATTTATCAACCAGAACAGGCGGAGTAAAGCCAAGCTGTTCAAAACAAGACAGGGAAGACACAGAGTCACAAAGTCACAGGATGCATTGCAGGTGTGTGAGATCAACATTTCCTGACTAGTTAGTCCTGGAATAACCTGAACATGCTGATCATTCGCTAAGAGTGTTGTCGAGATGAAACAGATTCAGTGCATGGCTTCGCTGTGGGCCAGTCAGTATCCAAAATCAGGTTACTAGCCAAATTTTATTTGATTAATTGTTGTTTGTCATAAACTGCCAAAACTTTGTCAACTATTATGCAAAACATTCTTTGCCGCTCCAGAACAGTTACTGTAAAAAAGAAATTCTGACCAAAAACATTTTTGTCACAGACGTCTTAGTGACAAACAAATATTGTCATACGCACTCTGGAAGAGCAAGCATGACTCAATCCAAGTGGAGGAGTTGACTTTATTAGCAGTGAGTACGTTTGATAAATTCTAAATCTGTTGTACAACAAACTGTTATTCACTGTTGGTGCCGTACGAGGCATCGTGGCTTTTAAGCTGCGTCCAACGCTAGTGTGTGGATATATGGCAACATTAGCGGTAGCATTTTGTGTTACTTTTAATAAATTCACTCAGTTGCATTACAAAGCTTGAAATGTAAAAAGCAGGCACATGTGCAAGATACCATCAAATTAATGTTACGTAACATCCAATCCAAATAAGTGCTGCTGTACCACATTGTGGTATTTTATCCGCAACCTTTGAACTGTGAAAACCTGAAACGATGACGTTCTATCACAGCCACGCATCCATCTTTCACTTAATGCATACATGATAGCCGTCACAGGTTAACCTCTGTGGCCATCTAAGGCATTTGTTCCCGTTACATACCTTTCTTATCTCCACACTAATGCAGGCTGATGCACACATTCAGCCACAGCAACTTTAACGCAGAAACAGTCCCAGTGAAAAGGTGTTCACAGAGTAAAAATATGTTTATGCTGGTCATTCACATTAATTGTTACTGTGAAATAAACCGACATATTTTTTGTATGCTGAGAGAAAAGTGTGGCGCTGTTTTATTCAGACTATTCAACAGCTGTTTTGTAATCATAAATTTACAATGAGCGTGCTCTATACTGTGTTAGTTTGTGTTTGTTCAGTGTCTGATTGTTGGTTAAAGCACTTCACCACTTAAGCCTCCTGCTGGTTGAAAGATCCCCTGAAGTTACTGAAGGAAAAAGGCCTCGAGCATCATCAGTCCTTGTGATTACAATCAGTGGCATCCAGACGACAGCATTTGGAAAAAAAAATGAGATGCAAAACACCTGTCATTTCACCTCAGGAATTCAGGAAAAACACAACAGAAATAAGACTTTAAAAGAGTTTTAGACAGTCCTGGAAATCATTTTTTTATGCTCAATATCTTGACTTTCTAACTGAGTTTTCACCTCTCCACATTCAGTTTGAGGACACAGGTGATTTTTTTCTGTTATAACACTGTAGTTTTATCTTTTTAGACTCTCCCTCATGTCCTCCAATACCAGTAATTTATAACACCAAAAGTGAGGCTAGCTTAAATACACTTTATGATGTTCTAATCACCACCACATATGGCCTACTGACCCAAACGTCATGTAAAAGGTTGAGTGTGATTCATCAGAGGAGTCCGGTCACTTGGCCGAGCCGTGCTGCAGCCTTTGGAGCGACCCGGTCTGAGCCTTGGGCAGGCCACCGTGATCTCAGCTTCTCTGTGGAGCTTTCAAGTCTGAGCGACAGTTAGCTATCAAAGTCTGGTGAGTGACCACATCCACGTAGCCTGGGGATGTGTGGAGCATCCACACTCGCAGATCCACGCACACACACACACACACACACACACACACACACATCCTGAGTAATGTTTGCATAACAGGACAGGGCGCAAGTATGAAAGAGTCTCCCTCACAGAATCATACTGAAGATAGTGTCTATGGTTAAGAATTTAAATGAGTTTCCATTTATCTATGCTCTGCTTTTATTCACTTTCACTTTGCCAATTTATCTCCTCTCTCTCTCTCCTGTCCTCTTATATCTCAGTCCGCTGCTGGTGTCTCTGTCTGGGTTAAACCTGCTCTTTGCATCCAATTTATTCGCCCCACCTTTTCCTCTTCTCCCCCAATCTCCACCTTCATCTCTCTCTCTCTCTCTCTCTCCCTCTCCCTCTCTCTCCCTCTCCTCATCTGTCCGCACCTCTTCTTCCCTCATAGATTGACTCTTTCCAATTACATGAGCAGTTTCTTCAATCACACTGTAACAAATTACCTGACAAATTAAAAAAACACCCGTGATATTTCTGAGCTTTAGCATGGGCCATTCTTACCCTTAATGAAATTTGCTCAGCCGTACATCAGGGGTCTGTTGTCAGCCACACATAGCACTTCAAATCTTCCCCCTGCTGTTTTAATATGCTTTATACAGATAATTATTTCCACAAGAAACACACTGTTTTCATTTTTTTTTTAATATTACCCAATGAATTAGTTCAACCATTGCAATTTTTTTCATTGGGGAGGATTAAAGGGAAATATTTGTGTATGGCTGTTTGCTCCGTGTCTTGAACAGCGTGTAGATTACACCACTAACATGTAAAGGTAATTCCAATGATTAAAGACTTATATAATCAGAGGCTGGTTTGGTGTTCCTTAATGTTAACGTGTCTATTTGAATATCCTTCAGTGGAGCCAGCACATCTCGGAGGTTTCTCCTTGTGCTGAATTGAATGTTTGGAATATTAGAAAAATTCATGAATAATATTTTTCTACTGTTCCAGGATTAATCACAGAATAAATTTACTTGTGAAAGGATTTTCCAGTCTCCGAGAGGTGAGATTAAATGATTCAGCGTGCAGACAAATATATGTACCTGTGAACATCCATATTTCAACTGTAACTGCATGCTCATTTTTCACATTGTGTATTCACTTTAACATCCCACTCTAAATTGAGTTATAGAGGTAATGTTTCCCGTTGCACACACCTTCTGTGTGTGCGTGCGTGCGTGTTTGTGCGTGCGTGTGTGTGTGTGTGTGTGTGAGAGAGGCTTTACTGCACATGCTGATTTGAGTTTACCTCTGCTTGACATTCAAAGGCCCATTGTGAGAAGTAGCATGACATACTGTAGTTACCTGGTTACAGTATCAATAGCCAGCGTGCTGATGGAAAAGTGTGCTTAATGCTGGACATGACATGTTATACAGTAATTTACAATAGGCCTCACATCTCCCCTCAGTCAGTACACAAACTGAGGGCATCAACTGCTTGTACTGTATCATGATAACAGGGAGTATTATTGAGTTGCTGTGACTTTTTATGTCATGTTTTGTGCTGCTTTTCCCTCCGTATTGCACTAATGGCCTATTGAACCTGCCAATTCACATTCAGCTGAGTGTGCGAAAGCCCTCCTTGTTGTGAAAGGTCTTATCATTATGAACAGTTTACAACGTCTCAGGCTGTACACAGTCTGAATACCACTGCAGATTTTGTGAGGATCTATTTTCCCGTGAACTGAAACCTTCCATCCAGAGGAGGGATTCCTGGTTTTCTGGATGGGACTCGGGACGCAGAAAGCAGATGCTGGTGTTGGAGCTGCGCCAACATATGCAGGAGACCAGGGACCCGGATGGTGCGCATGAACAGAGAGAGAGAAATGTTTGCTTTTTAGATGTGAGTTTCAAATGGGGGGAGAGCTATAAAAAGCATACGTCCAGAACTGAGTCTCGAAGTCAAGGCCAGACACCTGTCAGACAAGCACATATGCTGCACTGCTCACTTTTGGATACATGTTCATGCTATCGATACATTTCCTTCACGACTAAAACATCACCGACTGCGCAACAGTATTTTATAAAAGTGATATTTTGCAGTACATGCTACTTTACTGTATGCAGAAAAATGCGTCCCCGCTTCCAAACTCTCTGATAAAAAAGTAGGTCTGCAACAGAGACGAGTGTCCCAAACTGTAACACAGTAGCTGTGTCCTATTTACCCAAATTAAATCTAGAGCAGAGCACGAAACTTAAAAGAATAGTTCAGATTTTGTTTCTCCATTCTTTTGTGCTTTATAAGCTTTATATTTACAGCACAAGAAAGCAAAAAAGACGGCGACAAAAATGTCAAACTATTCCTTTAATTTTAAACGACACCATTCTGTATTTGATAGATTGTTTGTGTCTCTTGTGCCATTTGTCTCATTTGCTAAACATAAGTGTGCTGTATGGATAACTCAGCACTGTGCACTGCTTTAAGAGCTTTAAACTTGAATCCATAAATTTTCAGAAATGTTCTATTACCCTCTCTTTTGCAAATTTGATCAGGTCCACGTGGAAATAAAAATTAACAGAGAGCTGAAATTGAACCAGCTCCCTGACCTCTGTAAGCTCTCCATGAACCCTCCCTGTTGGATTTCAGGGACATAAATCTATCTGGAAATAGTCGAGCACCTGCTTGGATGGCCGGAGCGCTCACATCGGCCAGACTCTCTTTAACAACAGCTCTGACGACTTCTCAAGGCGGCCTTTGCTTGCGGATGTGTTGGATGTACGCTGTTGCATTGGTCAAGGCTACAGTCATATTGTTTTATGATGAGCAGTGAGCAAATACTGTAAATGTATCTAGATCTAGATGTTTGTGTTGGTCATATTTGGTATGTTCGCCCTTCCACACAAGACTAGATCTAAGCTGTTGTTTGCTAGCTTCGAGGCCTCTTTGTTGTATTGACTTAACCTTTAATTAACCAGGACGCATGGCCAGTTTAATGACTTTGGCGCCTCAGGTCATGGTCACAGAGGAGAACATAACAGCCTTTCACAGTGGTGGTATCCCTCTACTGATAATAAAGATGACATTTCAGGCAAAGGTATAGGAAACAGTCCATATAGTCCTTTCCTACTATAAATACCAGCGTGTGTGTGTGTGTGTTCACATGTGTGAATGTGTGCGTCCACCTGCATGTGTATTTACAACAGGCAGTGAGTGAGTCCGCTCTGTCAGTGTTCAGTAGGATGCCATAAAAGTCAAAAAACGAAATCGGACCCACAGGAGCATTCTTACCAAAAAAATTCCCAGCCTGGAGAAAGCAGTAAAATGTTATGTGTTCTCTGGGAGCACTTTGAACGGAAGAACCTCGACACGACACGATGCTTGAGCTCCTCTCTGGCCGTCAACACGTGATGTGTCCACGGGGAGGCAAAAGCCGGTAACATTCGTAACTTCCTGTCTTATCAGAGACAGGCCAGGGCAAAGGCTGACTGTGGAATTTTCACAGGAGGTTTATTTCACAAAGAGGTTAATGACATTTTATTTGACTGTGTATTTTTACTAAACCCATGCACGAGTACATGCAGTTTTTTCCCCCAGATTTCTCAGCTCATTTACATTGCAGAGTCAGTTCTTCAGAGCTGAAATTACACTTTCAGATAGTCGATTAAAAAGAAATTCCCTGATTCATTTAAATGTTTCTCAAACCAGAGGATATTATTGTAATTATGCACCCTTACAGGCATACACCCATGCAGGAGAAGAAAAAAACAAAGTGCAACAAATGAAAGAAAACATAAAACAATTAAAATGCTAATTGTTTTGTATGGTGCCAACATGTGGAGAGGGAAGTCTGGAGGCCTTCCCTGAGAGCCTCCTCCAACATGGACTTCTATTGCATCTACTGTGAGAGTGATACAGGGGGGCGATTAGGAAGTGGGGGAAAAAAGAAGCTTGGGCTTTTTGGGCATTTTTAAAAGATTTCTCAGCTTGCACCATACGCTGCTGTAAAAGGTTTGACTTAAGATGAACTATCGTTCTGAGGGCATGCACATGGATCACCGCATGGAGTTTTGATTGACAGCTCATCACAATAACAGGCTCTGATGTGAGGGACGCGTAACCTCCTGCACTAAAACATTCCAAACACACAGCCCCGCTAGTGCTGAATAAACAGAAATTGTAAACGCCGGTTATTTAACAAGCCTCCACCTCTCCATCCTCACACCCCCTCGTCTCCTCCCACCTCCTGCCCTCGTCCTGCACCCCTGCCCCAGCATCCCCGCCTCTTTACACATTAAGTATGCATTGATTCAGCCTTCCCCTGTGTTATAAATACAGCATCGATCCGCCCCGCGATCAATAGACTCATTCACATGCATAGAGCCACTTTGATAACTCTCCCACTCTGAGCCACTCGCAATAGCATCCTTCTCTCTCCCTCTCTTTCTCTCTCCATCTCGATATCTTGACATATTCCTCTACATCATTCATTATTTTATCCCTATAAATATATATATATATATATATATATATATATATATATATATATGTGTGTGTGTAAAGACACTTACAATCAGATGGACAAATCCCTTAGATGACAGACAGCATACTCCAATCCATAATTCATCTAAATCACTATTACAGTGCACAAGCACGAATATATATATATATATTCCATTTTAGTTACTGTTAATATTGATGCAGAGAGTGACTGAATACATAATTGCTGAAATACTTCTCGCAGCCCACATCTATCCACCTTGAGTCCGTTATGGACCCATCTCTGCTCTCCTTCATTAATTCACACATAAAGCCAGCATGCCATCGAAAGCAGAGACATTCCTTCCAAACACTAACTTCATTAAAAGTAAAGAACTGAAATGTTTATTAGGTGACTGATAGACTGAGAGCAGAGCTGGATATGGCCCATATTCCACATGCAGCACCAGCATCTGTGATTATTTTCTTTCTCCACAGACACCTGGATGGAAAAACCATTTCTGGAAAACAGCGGCTGGGAGAGACTGCCCAGCTGTAAAGGCAAGCAATTCAGAAGTTACAACTGCATTTGTAATCAAAAAAGATGGAAACAAACTCCACCAGTTTTAATCAGGCTGCATGTGGTCTGCTTTAGATAACACCCAGGTGGTTTATTGCCTCTGTGTGTGAATTAAACCCATGCAGACTCTCTCCCTATCGCTCCAACTGCTTAACATGACTGAGGTACTAAAAACAGGATTTAGAAAACTGCTTTTTTACAATTACTTTCATTTTTATTTACTATTTTCAACATTCCTATATCCTCCTCCCACACTCTCTCCTCTGCAGGCTGAGGAAGGTTGTTGATGATCTTTATGGGGGTCTGTCCCTGTTGTGCACTTAAGTAGCTCCTCATTGCTTTTATGGCGACTCACTAAAACCTGTCTTGTAAAGGCAGTCCGGGGAAGGTAAGGAAAGGTGGAACACATTCATAAAAGACAGAGAAAGCAGGATAAAAATCAATGCCCATTTCTTCACCAGCTATGAATTTTATTGACGCTGTCCCCACCCTCTATCACTTGGTCACAAATTTGCTTTTTGAATGCCAAAGACAAAAAAAATAAAAAAAAAGTATCCTATCCAAACTGTAGATTAGTGCTTTTTGCTCTTAGTGCTCACATTTAGAACAAATGGGAAGAGTCAACATGAAACGGGCCTCTCTGGAGCATGCAGCGGCAACATTCAAGATGACTCCTCTTAATGTCAGAACCTCACTTTACATTAGTCTGGGTGTAGAACAAGCAGACAGATAATGTCATTTTGTCACTGCGCTTTACAGCTACTCCATTTTGACGGGGAGAGGTTTGCCTGGCAGTGTGTCTCATCCTAAAGATCAGCTTTAATTGTGCCAATGTGCAGGGAGATCCCGTCGTCCTCAGTGGGACTCTAATTGGCTTAAACTTAACTTAACCTTTCTGCCGCTTCATGGTACAAGCGGCAGTCAGAACGGAAATATAAATGGATCTTTTGTAAAGCAACACAATATTAGAAATCATCGCACACCTCTGCCAATCACCGCAACGCAGTGGATGGACAGAAGCATGCTGCAAGAGTGAGTATCATGCAATTCTTTGGAAGAAGATGAAATCAAGGGTCTGGACTGCACGGAGATACATTCAAATTCCATTTATCCACCTCTGTCAAGATATTTCATTTATTCACCAAAAGAAAAAAGAAATCCACTGCAATCATTATTCTCCATCAGCATGCTCAAATTTCTGAGATTTTTACTTCTCAGGTTAAAGGGCGCTCCTCTTTTATTCTTCAAAGACATGCAAATGTTCCCTCTCTCTCTCTCTGTCTTTTACCTTCATCCCAATAAACTAGGCTTATTAAATGCATTAGGGAGAATCAAAGTTGAGGTGTGCTTTGAGTGCATTCAAAGAGGGCGGTGATTGGAGCTCCAAAAGGGAAGAGATGGGAACCCCTCTCAGTGCCCCTGTGCACATTACTGTACACTACTTCATTTAGCACCAATTAGATTTTCAGTTCCCTTTCTGCCGCTAATGCCCGGGCTTGCAGGTTCCATGCTAAATTAAGCACAAGATCTTCATTGCGGGCCGCAAAACCAATTGATTTCGCCGCTTAATCAATTTATTTCATTAGTTATACATTCCTCTTTTTCCCTCTCGCCTGCCTCTCCGCTGTCTCGTCTCTGGAGCCGGCACGAGGAGAGTGACCTATCCCGGAGTGTGACACGGAGGAGAGTGATTTGAATGATAACCAAATAGCTAGCGCGGCCTCTGCGGTGTTTAAAGATCATATGTAAATCAAATGTCGGGGGGGAGAAATTGCTTGGTGGGGTTCTGTCAGAAAACAATTTAGTGATCGTTAAAAGGGAGGCCTCGCCGTCGTGCAAACCTCCGCAAATTAAATCAATGCAGCCACCGGTCTCTGCCCCCTTTCACTCCTATCACACACACCCACACCCCCCACTTTCTCTCATCTTTCTTCTCTCACACAGACATAAAGATACCCACAGAGAAAGACTGAAAGTGAGAGTCTAAACCTTAAAGATTGTCTGGATAAGGCAGATTAGGATGTTTTTATTACTCTGCTCTCACACTGAGTAGTTTTAGAATTATGAAAGGGAAAACTTCAAGTGCTAAGCCACAGTGTAAATAACACAAAGGGACACAGCGTGGCACACGCATGATGACAGGCGTGATAATGCAACATGAGATGCAGGGAGATTGAAACAGACCCCACCCAGGATGATCTCACCGTTTATCTTAATGAGATGAGTTACTATAGCAGCGCAAGACAGTTTTGCAACAGAAGACATCACTACAGCAGTAGTTATGGAGGAAAATACTCTAAAATGTTAACCCCCCAAGAGAGCCAGTCATGCTTGACTCCTATCCCTAAAGCCTGTATGTGTCAATCACAGTCCCCGGGGAGAGGCTGCATGTTTCATAAGACTAAGGAAATAAAAACATGTTGTGGAAAATCTACATTTGGTAAATGGAGGCGACATCAGTCACTGCAACATGTTTGCGGAGTTGTGTGCCGGTGCACGCTACAGATGTGGTTTGCAGTTGAAAAGTAGAATGTGTTTTCTTTTTCTCAGGCTGGGGTGTGCTGGCAGAGATGTGGGTGGGCTGGCATGTACGCATGCCCACATGTACATTTGCTGTGTTGTCTGCAGGGTGTGCAGTCATACACAGTGTCATTATGAACACATACTGTGAAAAAGAAAAAGATCTACCCCATGTGTTGTCTGAGAGGCTTGTAACGGCACCTTTGCTGAGGATAACACGCAGGCGCTTACACACACACACACACACACACACACACACACACACACATTACCACATTGTAGAGATTTTTTCAGTACACACTCATTGTGTCTGCTTGTCAAATGGCACCTGATATCCGCCAGCGTCTGGGAATCAAATTAAGTGAGCGACTGCTGCCGAGGCCTCCTTCTCTTTTTTCTCATCCGCCATCCCTGGGCATAATTAATTTTATCATCAGCGTCATTATTATTGTTAAATTGTTTTTCATATTTCTTCATTTTTTTTCTCCCCCTCTTCGCCTGCCTGGAATACCAAGTGTATGCTAATGTGTTTTGGAGATTGCCAGCGCACACAGAGATGGAGAGAGGTAGCGAGGAATGAGAATGAGAGAGGGTCTGAGATGAGGAGAGGGTGGGAGACGGAGGTGAGACAGAGAGAAGGAGGGGGGTGGGAAGAGGAGCAGGAGAGCAATGAGGTTGGGAGGCAGGTGGAAGGGGGTGGGGGGTGGGGGGTGGGGGGGTGACAGTGGTGGGGAGGGAGGGGCGGGGGTGTTCAGGTGGGGAGGGGGAGCTGTTGTGAGGGGCACATTACGTATTCCACTGGCGTATTTGGAACCCAATTAATCAAGCAGAGGAGAGGAGAGATGCAGAAAGGATGAGATCGCCCTTCACGTTGATGAGGCCTGGCCGGGGCAAATGCTCAACCACCTGAGCTCCTAACAGCCATGCCGACACACAGGAATTATGGCAATATCTGCACTCCTTTCTCTCTCTCTCTCTCTCTCTCTCCCTCTCTCTGCCTCTCTAACATCCTCTAGCTCTCTCTCAGCCCTCCTCTTTTTCCTCATCCCTCTCTTTGTGCTAACATAACATGGACTCTCACCTTCTCTACTTCTTCTACCAAAGCTATTTACCTTGCACATTTTTCACCCCATGGAGTAAAAGTTTTTTTTTCATCTGTTAAACACAATATTAAAAGTTTTCACATAAATTGAGAGTTTGGGCCAAATGTGGAAATAATGTAAAAAATACACTGATACAGAAAGTGGAGTTAGTAGTAAGAGAAGTGCAGTTGTTAGGGAAACTGTCACTTTTTTAAATATATTTTATTTCTATTTTTATTACATCAGATCTCTCAGGAAACAATTAATACCTTAAAGAGTTATCTTTAGTGCCACCTTTACAGATTGCTGCAACAGTGTGGCTCCCCCTCCTTTCCGCAGGTTTGGGGTCAAGCCCGTGGCAGCCAGCCACCACCGGCGATCATTGGGAAATTGACCGTCTCATAGAGGAAGAGAGACCGAGAGAAAAACTCTAGTCCCTAGTTGACTTAATTTGATTCCCCTCCCTAGAATGCAAGCCAATAGATCCCGTATCTACATAGTGCTCTGTGCAGGGTCTATAAATATTGACCCTCCATTTCCTGTGTGTGGCGTTAATGAAGCATTTAGTATACCCACAGCATTATGGAGGACCTATGTAAAGCCACCTCTCCCTCTGTCAATGCCATCCCCTCCTACACACACACACACACACACACACACACACACACACACACACACACACACATGCATACGATAGGTGGACAATAGGTGTCCAGGAAGTAGACTTCCAAAAGGCAGGTGAAAAAGGTCACTTGAAAGACCCTTTTAGCAGGTAAAACTGAAACAAATACTCGGCAATTTCTAAATTTGTTTTTAAAAATGATTTGAATTCATGAGCTATGACGCAAATTATGAAACTTGGGATTTCTTAGTGTAAAGCTGAATGGAAATGGATCTACTCATCCACCTCCCTAATGGCAAAACAACTGCCTGTTGCTGCTCAAGTGCCCTCTCTCCCTCCCAATAAAGCTTTAACTGTATTTTTATGTGTAATCTCTCTTTTACGAGTAATTTTACACATTTTATTTGCAATTAATGACATCCTTCTCATTGCACAAAACATTGGAGTCTATAACTAAAATGACTTTTAGGATTTAATGTTAATTATGCTTCCATATATCGATGCAGAGATGTAAAACAAAAAAGAGTGCTAAAGGACTGTTGATGTACAACAAATGTGAGCAGCAGATGGACATTTGACCCCCCACAGAAGTTTGTTTTGACCGAAGGTGGCAGCGTCGCCGCCACTGAGCCAAAGTCAGCCTTTATTTTATCACACACTGAGTGTGAAGGACAGTTTCCCAAAATGTCCTCTTGGAGTTTTCTCTCTATCACATCGCTTCCACATCTCTCTGCTACACCCTCCGTCTGTCACCCCCACTTCTCACCTGTCACCCCCCTCACCTCACAACCAAACACCCTCCATCCTTTTTTGGGAAAAAATGAAATAATTTTGTTGTGGGGTCCCCGGGCGGTTTTGTAATTTCATGCCTGTGTATGATAATTTTATGCTGTCCTGCGTCGCGTAACTCAGGGCTGCCAAATGCTGACAGGTGATAAATACGATCTTTTCCGCCCCGTGTGCAACAGACCTGAAAAAAAAAAAAGACAGACAGGAGGGGGTCTGGGGTTTGGGAGCTGAGGGGTGGTAGAGGGGGGTTCCTATTGCAGGAGACTGGCTGAGGCCTTGGTGGAAGCAGCGTGCACAGCGGTGTCGCCAGTGTTGGAGCAATTTCACGGCCTGCCCACCCCACCTTCCCTCACCCACACACTTTCATTCACTTACAACCTGCCTCCCCACCTCTCCCTTATCTCTCTTTCCCTCTCTCTCTCTCTCTCTCTTCTCCCCGCACATCTTTTCAATCTCTCTCTCTCCCTCCTGTCTTTCCATCCCTCCATCCTCCTCTGCCCAGGAGAGACTGAGAGGACAAGAACCTTCAGGTAGCCTTGAACAGCAGGGATAGTGATCAGTGCATTTTTGCTGCTCTCAGGAATCACACGAAATAAACAAGCGGACAGTTTGCGGAGGGGCAGTTTTCCGCCCTGTCAAGGAGACATTTTTACGCGGTGAAGGGGCAGAGGAAGAGAAAGAGGGGGAAAGAGGGAGAAGAGGGAGGACAAGGAAGTGACCCAAGCGTGGAGGACTGATGGTTTTCTGAGTGACGTAATTATTCGCCTCCCTGCTTCGTGCAGTTAGAATGATGATATCCAGAGAAAAAAAGAGTCCAGTCTGTGCACACATGTCGCATGTACACGGAGTACAATGTGACCTTCACATTATACCTGCATGCCATGTGCATTATAGTTTATAGGTTAAGGCAAACACATCCTAAAGCTCTGTCACATGCAGTATACTGGGCTCTCTCTACAGCAGCATTTCCTATTTGAAATTCACCTTTTTGACATAAATATATTAATTCTGCCAATGTTTTTTTAAAGGTATAGGATCCTGATAGCACTTTAACTTGCAATAATAGGAAAATTGAAAATCATCATTCCTCACACACATATCTGTGGATTGTGCACCATGTCCAAGAAATCCACTCAATCAATCTGGAGATGTGGGCGAGGGGAGGGGTGTCTGCACCACCGAGGTTCCAAGTCATTAAGCAGCCAGAAATTAATTGACTTCGCGGTGCTTATATGGCTGAGCGTGGGTTTAACCCAGGCACAGCAGCCTCTATTAGTATTGTACTGCATGTTCGGAGGGCTGCAAAATTGGAGGGACACGGCGCGATTCAAGTCAGCAAAAAACGGGTCCTGATGTCCCATACAGTGTGATTAATAAGGCGATCACATAGTGATAAATCGCCTCAATGATACATTGTAAACGAAAGGTTAATAATGTACATGCTCGCATATGATCCGAGCTCATTATGCTGCAGGTAGGTATATGTCAATAAATTCCAATATAACCTACAAAGAGGTTTGCAGTTCATAAGATACTTTTCCCTGTCAAAGTGCACATGAATTGACCAGAGGCTTCTGGCGGCACACACGCACACACACGCACACACATAGATGAGGACAGTCCTCGAGGCTCTCTTTGACCTCTATGTTCGATCTCTCTTTCAGAATCCAATCAGGCTGAAGTCTCCAGAGGGAAAGCAGAACAGAGGAGGAAGAGGAATTGAAGTTAGGAGCATGCGTCAGAGAGCAACAGGAGCTCAGCACGTACTGTATATATGTCCATGCATGCCAGGGGCAGCGGCATCGTGTGCTGTGGACTGGAAAGAGTACGTATATATTTATGTGTGTGTGTGTGTGTGTGTGTGTGTGCAGAAATCTGTTTAGATCTGATCTGATTTGTTTGCTTCATGCTACTTGAATGGGAAGAATGTCTCTGGCTAGAGTAGACAATTTATGAATGAACGGAGGGATGAAAGGGTGGATGGGTGTATTAAAAGGCAGGCAGATAGGCAAAGATAAACAGAGAAAAACACTTTTCTCCCATATGAATCTTACGATATTGCGCTGAAAAAATGTAAACGCGTGCCATTTAGAGTCACATGAACCTTGACCGACGGAGATGGATGCTCGGTTCAGTCTGTTTCAGCACTGTTCTCCTGTTTTACAGTATCTAAAACCAGATATATCTTCAAAATCAGTTCAAACGTCATTGAGAGGCTTAATCAAAGATGCAAAGTGTGCAAAGTATTGTCTGTTAAGGTAAAAAGAACTGCTGTATGGATGCGAGCTATTTACAAACTGTATATTACATAATAAATAGATGACTAGATTAGCATGTGTAGGTGAACAGAATAAAATAATAAGACATAATGAAAGGCTTAACCCTAACTCTTACATAAATCGATATGACGTGCAGTGAAGGATAAAAAAATCCAATAAAGGGATAAATCAAATGCATTTTGTATGAGAAAAATACTCCTTTAGACTGTGACTTTAACCTATACAGAATGTAGTTACAACAGAGCTGGCATGCCGGACAAATCATTAAAACTATGTCAAGGAAAAATCCCAGTGAGCTTAATAAAACAGTATGATTAAAATTCAAGCAAGGATGGTAGTTATTCCACACACAATGGCTGTCTGCTTAATATACAGTATGCAGGCCCCAGGTCTCTTTGTCCCAGACCACGGTGCTTATAAAGAGCAAGGTCTTTTTACATTTTTACCAGCTCTGAGAAAACAAGCTGCTCACACATTCGTATGAGAGAGTTTTGGATGGTGGGATGCTTCATCTCCACACTCCAGTCCAGCACCTGAAAGCATCATGTCTTTCTTTCTTTCTTACTTTGCACTCTGTCACTCCCTTTCCCTTTTTTTTTTTTTTTGTCTTGCTGTATTTGTGTCCCAGAGGCAGGTTTCACCTTCAGAAAACAACAGAAAGTCAAGCAGGTCTGCATGTCAAGGAGAGCTGCAGTCCCTCGCTCCACAAACTTTTCTTCTTTTCTTTTTCTTTCTTTTGTTTCAATAAATAAGAATGTTTGAGAAGATCCAACTCCACACTCGACTGTCAGTTGTAAAGTATAGACAGTCTGAAAGGCGTTGAACTGGGAGATATCTCAGCAGGTTGATGGAGATCTGTGATAGGTGTGTGCGTGTCCGTATGTGTGTAAAGTATATGAACCTGACTGTGTGTGCGTGTGTGTGTGTCTGCTCTGTCAGTTCCAGCACAAGGGAGCTCCTAAACGGATCGGGTCACTGCTGATCACATGGCAGAGATAATGGTCCAAACAACCTTGACGAGAGTGGAAGAGGTCTCTCTATTTAATTAGAAACTTTAATATTTCATTCTCTGCTATGCCTCATTAGAGCCCTTCCATCACAACCTCCCAGGCCCATGCGCACTACCACACGGTCTGTCTGTCTCAGAGGATTCTCATTGGCCAGATTCTCTGTTTCAGCACCGAAATATAAAGCTCAAAGATGAGGAAGAAAAGGAAAAGCACTTACTCTTTCTGTTTGGTTTGTCAGTCGCTGAACGCCTATGTTTTTTCCTCAGTTTTACAACGAATTGATTGGTTTGAAGTGTTGACGCTGAGTCACATCAACAGTGCATCTCATTATTATTTCATTAGAAATATGAAAGGGGATGAACAAGTGTGCATCCATTCCTCTCTAGCAGAGGTAGAGGTGGTAAGGTGGGGTACACTCGAGAGCGAGGCGACGGTCATGATGTGACGGATGGAGTCCAAAGCTTTTGGTCTACTTTTGGTCTACTAGAAGAAGGTAAACAGTGGAGGAGCACATGGGAGAGGGATAATACTGTACAATATGGTTCATCAAATTGTGGTAGTTATAAAGGAGTGAATAACTAATGACTCAATAATAAGTAGATCCGGAGTAACTCTGAATCGAGATTTATATAGTAAATAATGATGAGTTACTAGAGGACAGACTGGGAGATACCACATTAATGAATCATCAGGCTCATTGCCTTCATATCTGTGAACACTGAGCACTATCTTTAAAAGTAGCTCCTGATTAACTAGGAATCAGTCACAGCAAAAATCATACTGAGTGCATATAAGTGGAATGAAGTCATTAAGTTGAAGAATGAATAAAGTGTGGGATTACTTAGTAACTACTTGGTAACTACCGCGTATGATGCACCACTTTATTTGGGGGGTGTTCACAAACGGAGTATCTAATGATTGAAAGACACATTTGCTTAATATGATACCTATAATTAGGTCATATCATATCTTATCATATTAAGCAAATTTGTCTTTTCAACAACATTTTCTTGTTGTTCAGTGATTGATTCATAGTTAATCAAGAACTACTCTAATCAAGAAAGTGGTCAGTATGTCTTTTCACAGATGTTTATGAACTGATGATTCATTATTTATCTCCCAGTCTGTTCTCTTGTACCGAATCATTGTCTATTATCTGTAGCCCTCAGTTCAGTTATTCAGGAAGTGGAGCTCCTGGTGGGTTCAGTCAGAGGCTGAGTGCCACTGCTGCTGGCCACATCTGTGAAGTTTGTACACTGGCCATCCAGGGCGAACAAACACACGGACGGCACAAGGCCAAAGTTCACTTTGCTGTCTGTCTGCACAGACCTGCACAGTTGTATTATCACAGAATTTCACTTCAAAGTCTTTTTGTGTGTCGCCCAGGAAAAGACTTCACCAAGTAGCCTTTATCACATAATAAAGCCGAACAGCTCTGTGCTAAGAATGTAAGAGGCATCAAACCTCACTTTCGATTCATACTGAGCTGTGTGTGTCCTAACATTTTTTAGAATAACTGTCAGTGTCGTCTGTTAGATGATGCTGCTGGCATTGAAAACACAGCTAGCATGCTAGTTTGGCTAGCCACATCGCGTCTCCTGTTGAGAGACGGCTTTAAAAAGAAAAAGCTCTGGCAGTGATTCAATGTTCGCCAGTGGGGATGTAAACTCTCCACTATCCAGTGCTTTTTGGTCACTTATGTCTTTTCACACAGCAACCGTTCAGGTATTCCGCTCAGCTCACAGTTTCATAACCATCGCTGCCATGGGACCAATAAGACCTCATCTATTCTTTCTCCTTTTTATCTTCTGTCTGGCGTCACAGGGTGCTCAAGCCCGGTTAGGAGAGGGAAGGCTTTGCCCAATCACTCTCTGTCGTCCCAGAGGCCCCTGTGGCCCTGGTAATGGGAGGCAGGAATCTGATGACAGGACACTTTAAGGGTGATTCTGTTCAAGGGCACGTCACTCTATCACTGACAACACTTTAATCCTGATCAAGGTGTCTGACTGGCCACTGTCCGCACTCTCTACCTCTGCTTTCTTACTGTATGTCCAGTATGAACTCAAATATGACCGCACAGTAGCTAAAGAGGTACCTGTTTGAAATGAGTGATGAATTGTTGGAAATTAGAATCTTATTGTAATTACAAAAGCACAATTCCACGTAAATAATAACTTATGCAAACCAGTGTTTTCGCTATGTGTCTATATGTGTTTGCATGAGATTGTGTATGTGTGTGTGTGTGTGTGTGTGTGTGTGTGTGTGGGAGCATCGGTGACAATGGCGAATGTGTGTGTGCGTATGTGTTTATGTGCATGTGTGTGGTACATTATATGTTTGTGTGTAAGCAGGCATAGAGGGGGGCATAAAATATGAAGGATAATTACCATGAAGAGGTTGGGACGCAGATGAAAGGCCTCGTATTGATTCTTGAAAGGACCTGACAGCTCGCCTGAATGTTTTATTTCCTCCGCATTGTTTGTTTTGCATATAAAGGATTCCATTTTCTTGTGAATTTTGATTGCAGTGAAGACGGCGCACCCTCTGCCTGCAGAGAGGAGGACAAGAGCCGTGTTAACTGTTTAGAGACAGGGAGGGGATTTGGGATGTATGTGACCCCTGCAGCAGGCCATCTACCTGTCAAATCACCAACAACCAGAGGAGATGACAGATGTGCAGACGTGTATGAAAATGGCCCAAAACAAAGACAGAAGTGGTGTAAAGACAGACACAGGGTTTCTGTACATCCCCTGCTAAGAAGCTGCAGAGCTTTCAGCTTTTACAAATCACGAGAGAGCCCAGAATCTTGTGACACGGACACACACATATACACACGTTTAGGTAATGAAAAGTCAAGCGTGAAAACATGGATCCGGATCTGGTGAGCCCACCGTGAGCGCTGGAATGCATCGGCGTGTAGCGTCCCAGCCCAATGTAAACAGCCAGCGCACGTGTGTGCATGCCTCCCTCCTCTAAAGCTGCTTTCCATTTCCCCCTGGTGCCCATTTCTCCTCATTCAGACCTTTGTTCCGCCAGCTACCACAGATGCAACCCCACCACAGGATTTCATACACAAACACAGCATTCGGATCCCCCCGCCTGCAGCCCGCCCCTCTCAGAGTCCAGCTGTCCTCACCATCATGTTGTAAAGAGAGCAGTCTGAGCTGTGGGTAGTGCTTACACTCATAGAAGAAATTACAGCAAAATTCATTTATATGCTGTCACTTTTGAAGGCAGAAGACTTTCTGATCAGATCTGTTTCAATAGTTTTTGAAACTCTTGTTTGATTCTGAATGTTTAATCATCCTTATCTGTCTATAGGTGATACTATATTTTATTTTTTACAAGGAAAAAGAAGAGAGCAGTCTTTTTTTAAACCCGCAATAAAATTACAGCTGCAAAAAAAAGAAATTAACAGACTCTGATATCACCTCCTTACAGTGGAAGTGACGGGAAAAATGATATTTTAAAAATGTAGCTGACATGTCCCAGTTAATCCAGACAATGCACAGACCTCATTTAGTGGATTATTGGACACATTTTCTTTGACTAAATAACAACAACAGTAGCACATTTTATTAATTAACTTAAATGTACAATGCAAAGTTACAACTTTATGTTAAAGCAGTTGCCCACTTAGCCTTTATGAGAATCCAGATGTTTTATAGTAGTTTGAATGCTCACCAAAGACGTTAGCTGGCCACAGATGCTAGCTTGGCTGAGGGATGAAAATAGCCTTTGCCCTGCTTGGCTGTGAGTCACTTTAAATTGATTATAGTAAATCACATTTTATTTAAGAGCACAGGCATCACAAAATTACAATGAATTACTTTTTTATTTATATCTACTCTTCCCTACTTCCTAACCATTCCCAGATTCAATTTACAGGCCTTTGTACCATAATAAATATGCAATACTGTATTGATCTTTAAAGGAAATTCTCCTTTTGCTTATGCAGCAGGGCCAAAGGTCTGGGTCAGTCACAGCACGTTGCCACTGTCGCAGATGAAGATTCAGTATCTTTCTCAAGGAGGCTTCAGAGAGTAAATGCTTACCTTTGCTGGAGCATTTGTGTGGTTTTTCCGGGTGAAAGATTTTCTCTTTTAAACACCAGGCCATGGCGGCGACCCGTCATCTATTTATCAGTGGTTGCATGTGCAGTACTTGCTGTTCTCAGTGGGACCCTCTGTCCCACACTGTGGCTGTTACTAAACAATGCTTGTTATAGAAAACTTTGTCTTCCACCAACTCCTTGTGCTATTAGACACAGCTGGGTGATGCACAAATGCAGCAGACAAGATCTAGAGGAAGTGCAACACACATGATAATCTAGCCAGACATCTGCTGACAAAAGTTCCACAAAATAAGATATTCTCAAAATTGTACATTTTGTTAAAAGCATTCATTTTCAACCACAAAACATGAGTTGCTTATTCATTTTTAAATTTGTTCAGCTGGTTTAGGATTAAAAAAAATATGTTATATTGGTAATGTTTTATTTTCACTCCATTCCAAAGATATTTTTATTAAGTTGAGTATTGAGTTGAAAAAGATGAAACACTCAATAAAAATAAAAGTGAGCGGAGGGACAACAGACAAGAGAACATACTGTATGAGCCTGATCTCCGCCAGAACGATACATGTATCATGTCGATACACATTTTTTGTGCTTACATTTACTTTTTCATGTTTCTCCTTCACACCCCCTGATTTCTCTGCAACCTCTCATATGGTTGAATTCCTAACACACACTTAACCAACAGTTCCACCATCTAAAATGTCACTCCTCATCCCACTGTCACCCCCATTTCAAACCATCACCCCCATCAATGCCATTTTGCTCCTGGGCTGAAAAGCAATTGAAACAATTTTCTTGCAGAGAATTATTGTCCTTAATTGCAATGAAGGGCACATTTTCCCGTCATTCCTTGGGAGTTTTTTCTCTCTCTCTCTGGGTGGAAATGTAGGCATTGCCACTGAGCGTGGGCTCTCTGAAAGGGGTCATAATTACATCCTTCAGTATGCTCGCCGTCGGCAAGGATTTTACGCCTCATAATTATTAAATGGCAGATTCACTCTGTGTGTGTGTGTGTGTGTACGCCTGCCTGTGCGTGTGCGTGTGTTAAAATGCAGGGTGAAAAGAGTTTGAATTTGTTCTCCAATGAAAGATTGAGAAGAGACTATTTGTGTATTCTGTGCACACACTTGCCAAAAGTTCTCCCTGGTGAGAGAAGTTCAAAGAAACTCTGCGGCACTGTTCAGTTGTTTCTGTCTCACTAATGTATCGCCAATCACACTCGGCACTATTGGCTGTCACTGAAGTAAACAAATGCATGAATAGCATCAATCTAATATATCTGTTTCAAGAAGCACAGCAGATTGATTTCAAGTATATAATATTATTACTGAAGAACAGAATAGAATCCCAAATAGATAAATTATTTTGTAATTGTTATTGAGACATTAGTAATTGATATTGGAGATGGTAGGCAAAGCGCCATCCTAACAAGATGAGCTCCAGTCTGCTCAACTTTCCTCTTTCAGCATCATTTCCATATCATAATTATATTGTCTCATTCACAGCTGAGATAACATCCCGCACTCTACAGTCCTAATCTCCCTCCCATCTCCTTCCCCTCTCCTTCAGCTCCCTCGCTGTCTTGGGCTGTTATTACAAACTTTACTCCAGAAAAAAAAAATAGCCATCTTAAAAAGTCATTTAGCTTCGTACATTCTTTAAAAAAAAAAAAGGGAATTCTGCCAATATAGCTCTCCTAATTTCTGTGGCAGTTAAAACTGCTAAAAGATATTTCTAAACAAGAAAGCATAATGCTGATCACTCTAGTGTCAGCTAAATGCATTATTGAAACACACATTTAGAATGAAAACAAGCAATACAATGTAATGTGCAATGCAATGTTTCCTTTTGTAAAAAGCAACAAAAAAGAGCTTAAAAATCATTCTGCGATAATATAAGTTGTACAGATTCAATCTCTCCTTCCCTGCACCTCTCCTTTGGTGACGTAATGCTGCAGATGATAATTGATTGGCACTCGTCACAGACCCGGCTCAGGTCCACTCATCACTTCACTCCATTCACTCCTCCAGGAATCTATTATGCAAAGCTAACGTTTTACTTTATTATAACCAACAGGAGGGTAAAAAATGAGAGTGCACCATTATACCCCCACTCCTGCTAATTGTTTTATTCCACAAACTCTCTCTATATATCTGACATAAGCATGTATCAGTGATGACAATTACCATACAAACCACTGATTACTCTTTTTCCATTTGGTTACAGTGTAATGTCCACTGAGTGTGTTTACATGTTCCCCAGTGAGAGCTATTAGAAGTAATTAGAAGAAAACTGTGAACCATTGTTGAAGATGAGCAGAGCTTCTGTGCTGGGAGAAGGCAACAACATCTGCATCCAAAGAATCAGCATTAGCATTGAAAGGCACAGTCCAGGCCTCAGTTTGTAATGTTACATTTTTATAAAGTCAAGTTTTCATAAATTATCTCATTTTTATGAAGGAGCTTTGAAGTTGGGTACATTTTCTGTGCATGTTTGTGTTTTTGTGTGTGTTTATTTCTTCTTCCTGTCTAGCTCTGTGAGGGTGCAGGACCAAAACACTAAAGAGATGAATGCATTCATACAGGAGCATACACTCTATAATTAAATACTTGCATACAATCGCTCAAAGAGGCAGACAGGATGTGCCAATATTGAAATAATTTTAAAAAATGCCAATACCCACCTGCCTCTCAGGCATATCTATATTCCCCGGCTGCAGAGGCAAAAGAAAACATAATAATAACAAATAATAATGACATAATAAGAAGAAATAATTGAGATTGCAGAGGCATTGTCAAGTTTTATTATAGGACATGTGTTTCAAACACAGAAATGAAAAAAGAAGGCTGTGCCTGGGTAAAAAAAGCTCCTAGTGGCTGTAGTTAAGTACAGTTTCCAAGGTTTAGCTTTGTCACTAGCTACTTCTCTCCAATCAGTAGGTTTAAGGTTGTAAGTAATTAGTAGCTTTAGCCTCTGCATATTCTGAATGGCTTCCTAAACATAATTTTTTACATTGCTATACATCAAATTTGTACACCTTCTTCACTCATACAGCACAGCAGTGCGGAGTGAGTCTGTAGGTGTCTGTGCATACACACACACACACACACACACACACACACACACACACACACACACACACACACACTAGTAAATCCCTTATTTAAAAAGGTCTTGTTGAGATCAACATGTCTTTTTCAGGAGAGTCTCATGTACAGCACAAAAACATGCACGGTATAAAAGCAAAGTCAGTGCTTTCACAGTAATGAAGAAGACAAAATGAAATGTATTTTCAACACACAAGCTAAGCACACAACAGACTACTTAGACACGTGTAAGAAAACAATTATAAGTGGCATTCAGAGTTTTACAGCCTGTTCACAAAAGAGCCCCTCACTGAGGAAGATTTACCTCAGCTCTCAGTCTTCTTTGTGCAATTATATCTTGAGCATGTGCTGATCAAGACACGGTGTCTAGCATATGGGGCAATAGTTTTCATTTACCTAGACCTCAGTTTTATTTACATCTGATGTGAGCTCTGATGCGGCTTGTTGAATCTGAGGCTTGTCTACAAAGGTGAGGTCACTCTGTGTGACTACTGTGCAATAAAGCCACTTCACACCACAAGTAAAGTCCCCGAGCATCAGGAGTTTACCCACAAACGGGGAAGATTTTCAATGTAGAGTCAACTGAAAATAATAAAATAATAAGTGTGACTCCTATGTCTCTGGGGAAAACCAAACATTTCCTGCAACAAATCAAAACTTTCCCTCTTTTCTGTCGGAGCGGGTGTCGAAAACGCCCTGTTTAGTCTTGTTCTATTTCTTCACAAACATGCATTTTCTGGTGAAAAGGAGGAATCAAGACTTTTCACTTGTCTCGCTGGAAACAGACACCTGAGTTGGAAAGTGGGAGAGAAGTTGAGCCGTTAGATCTCAGTAGCATACGCTCCCCTGGGGAAAGCCAGAGCTCAGGGTACTCATCTTACGCTGCTGTGGAGCTAGCTTAAAATATTGTTGTCACATAGCGATCACAGGCTTCCACTGATGGTACACAAATAGTCCCCTTGCGAAGCTCTTAAAAGCCCATTAGACGTCACCACGCGCTGCGCTGAAGATGCCAGTGCTAAGTGCTGCTGATGCCAAAGGGAAAGCATGAAGACAGACCTGATGTAGAACAAATCCTGTTTTCACCTGTTTTCCCCCTTCCATCTCAATATGTTTGTTGACTTTTTAGCTCATTTTATGCGGTAAGAGAGTGGCAGTGAACCTCAGATCAGGGTGTGACATTTCTTCATGTTCATAGTGTGACACAGATGTGCAGCACGGGGAAAATCTGAAATTCTCCAGAGTGTTTCACTCTCTGTCTGTCAGGTAACATCTCACAGTGTAAGACTGCTGAGTTGAATGTGATCCTGCACAGGTAGAGGTCAATCCTGGCCACTGACTTCAGGAAGGAAGCTGCTGGTGAAGATCTGCACGAGAGGAATCAACTATTAACATGTTCTTGTTGAGTTCTTGATGCAGTGTATGAAAGCTAAATAGTGCCATCTGGTGACTTTTAAGAATCAGGTGGCAAACCCAGAAGATAATTAAAGTAATAATGTAAAGTAATATAAATGATGAAGAACTGTAGCATATTCATTAGGATACTTCATGGATAGAATATAACACAGTGCTAATGTATTTTTACAATTTATAAATCTGTAATTCAGGCGAATAACAAATCCAATATTTGAATTTAAAACAGGTGTTGTCTCTGCTTAACACACGTTTCAAATATTCTCACTTCATACACATCCCTCATCATCTTTCACACTGTAAATAATGCAAAAAAAAAAAGTGATTCCAAAAAGGGGCCCATACAAGTTGCCAGGTTAGGAGGAAAAAGAGGAAGCAGTAAGAGACAGAGGTGAAAATGTGAGAAACTGGAGAAAGGAGCATGCAGGGCGGAGGGTGTGTGTGTGTGTGTGTGTGTGTGTGTGTGTGTGTGTGTGTGTGTGTGTGTGTGTGTGTGTGTGTGTGGGTGGGGGGGGGGGGGGGGTAAACAGCATGTGTGTGCTCCGTGCTCAGAGAGGTAGGTGAGGATAAATGGAAAGCAGAACTCTGTTTGAGTGTGAGAATGCGTTGGCAGCCTCAGGAGCTCAGTGATCACTCCTCCAAACGGTTGCTGTGGGGATTGTGGCTCCTGGAAGTGGAAAAACTAACAGGTTCTAAAGAGGCGCGAGCCCAGAGGGAGGGAAACAGTGCTTACAGCAAAGGATCGGCCCAGCCAGTGCCTCTAATTGCACTTCATTATCTCATATTGATTTAATTAGCAGCTGCCTTGCCTTGTGTGCTCAGGGTTATAGTAAGCCTTCAAACAAAAGATGCATATACTCCGCTGTGTTGGAGCCATACTCAATAAAGCACGTCATATGACAACACTTAGCTGTGTCACTATAATTACCCTCATGCTATCCTGCACATACAGACACAAATAAATATGTGTTTCAACCACAGGCCACAGAGTCGGTCTTGGAGAACAGTGGGTCAAAGAGTTGAAACACATACTGCACAGACCTGGCTTCCTGTTTGCTCTCTCAGTAAATTGGTTTGCCATAAACATTATTTAAATAGAAAATATCTGAAAGGATGCGTCTTGTTTTTCGTGCTGCTGTAGTTGTAGAGTCAGCGTCATGAAGCTTTTGAACATAATTACAGGCTAGTTTTTACAAACACATGCCATGTGTATAACTGTCAAATGAAAATGTGCATTAGCAAAAATACTCTCCAACGTCAGAAGGTGAATGCATTAAAATAATTGTCTCAATGGGTGCTGTTATCCTGCTCTGACATTACAGTGACTTCCCTGCTGACCATACCATCTTCAGTGTTTACTTGAGAGCTTGAAAAAGAAGCAAGGGCACAAAAGGGCACTATTAACACAGTGAATGGACTACACAGAGGCATAAAAGCGCACGAGGGAGTGCTAAGAGGATGACCCCAAGTTGAGTTTTGCAGGTGGAAAGATTGCACGTCCGTAACCTACGCAGAGAAACAACATTTGTGTGTGGTGGTGAGAAACAGAAATAGGGAGGGCAAGGTGTGAGAGCGTGAAGGTGGGATGAAACTGACAGCTGAGCGAGCACTTTTGAATTAATGAAGGATTCTTTTCAAGTCGTGGTGGCACGCTCCTTAGAGCTCTGAAAAAAATGTTGCGTGAGTTCCAAAGGTGGAGGAGGAGGTTGACAGCAGATAGGGACAAACGCTGCAGAGACACTTAGGATGTCTGTCTTTAATGATCCAAGCTGCTTTGTCATCTTTGTAATATAATTTTGCTATGTTCCTCCCCAACACACTCCCTCCCATTACAGCAATCTGTACCTTATTAGGAGCAACAACTGGAGAGAGATATTTTAATCAAAAAGAGATGTCCTGGAGGGGAAGTTAAAAATATGTATTATATATCTGAAACTTGGAAGATTCTGTTATTAATTTTAATACCTGCTAAATATCTTAAAGATGTATTTTACTTATCAAACAGAGCAGCCAACTGGGGATAGATCTTACAAAGGAACCTAAATTTATTTCATATCCACAGACTTTCCTGATTGTCACAGCCTTTTGAACACCCTTCCCTCTGCTTCTTTGACACAGCCCCTTTGAAGACTCAAATATACTGGGGGAATGAATGAATAGTTCAAATCTGTAACAGGGTTTAAAAGGGGTTAGCTTGACTTCACCTCGCTGCTTTTCATCCAAAATACACGCAGTCTTTTTTACTGCTCTGTCCTCTATTGACTCGTCCACCAAAACCAAAGCCGCGGTCGCTCCTGTAGTCTTCTACCCTCTAACCTCTCCAGCGTATCTTACTGCTGTGTGTTTCAAAAAGGAACCGACGTGTTCTCAGCAATATTTCATCCTTATTCTATTATCTACCTTTAGTGGACTTTTTTTGAGAAGTTGTACAAGGGTCTTGCTGCTTAAATCACTAAGTGTAAGTAGACGTGGAGAATGTATTGAAATAAATCCAAAGAGTCTCGGGTTCACAGGGAAAGAAGGGAGGTGAGGGAATGGAGACAGCAAATAAAAAACAGCACTGGTTAGCAGAGAGTGCAGCGCGGAGTGGAAAGCCCCAGCAGCAATCTGCTAGCACTTAGAGTGAAAGCAGCCCGGGGTCAATATCTAAAGCCAAAGACTTAGACACACAGACAATTTCAGCCACTTGAAATTGTTAGACAAATAACAGTTGTTTAGAAAGGACTGGAAAAGGTATGATTCCCTTCTTTTCTTTGCATTCTTTCTCCCCGCGTCGTTTTGTTTACTCCACTTTCTCCACTTTTTTTTCACTTGGCATAACTTCTCCTAGAGTGTGTTCCTGTCTTCTTTCTCTCTCTGCTGGCTTGGCACACCGAGGCAGAGATAGATGGATGGACTTGGCAGGCACACATAGCCAGCCTGGTAATGTGAGAAAAGCCGGTGCCAATACAGGGATGGTACAGATGGACATGACATGTTGCTGTTTTCTGTTTTTGTCTAATATTTCTATATTCTCTCCATGTCTGTCTCCTCACATGTGTTTAAACACATACTGGGATGGTTCTCGCAGGGGTCTTTGCTCATATAGGCTGAGAATTGGCCATTAGGGTATATGTTCAAAGGACAAATCATCAACGGCTAATTAACAATTATTAACTGTTCTGCTGTGAAAGAAGACAAATTATCATAAATTACTGCCTAATTAAAATGTGATTGCTGGCTCAATAGTTATAAATCATTAATTTTTAACACCCTTATCACATGCGGACGGAACCAATTCAACAAAGGGTCTATTAGACAAGAATGAATTCACTGGTTCCTTTCAACACACACCCCACTTTCTGCTCCTCTCTCCCACTGCAGTCATTAGCTATAATTACTCTATGTAACACATTGGCTTTATCCATAGATATTAAAGAACAATTAAACCACAGCCTAATTGCATTAAGTGAAGTCTTGTGTAGTGGCTGCCCAATGTTAAACTCTATATTTGCAATTAGTACAGAGAGATATACATGTATACTGGGGTAACCGACCTGGCCAGTGCAGTATGTGAAGACAGTGGAGGAAGTACTGAGATCATTTAAAAAGGTAATACTAAAGCATGTAAAAATACTCCTTTACAAGTACATTACAAGTCCTAATAGCAAGTCTTACATTTCAACCTATTTATGT